>NC_056746.1:1287280788-1287323288 GCF_019279795.1 Protopterus annectens | reverse complement strand
TAAATCAGCGTTCGCTGATTTAACATAGACCCCTTTAACCACATGTCCTGTCTGTGAGCCAGCTGGCTATCCATCTGATGACATAGAGATTTATGCCCAGTTTTGTGAGTTTATTTATAATATCTGAGTGAGGAATTGTGTCAAATGTCTTAGCCAGGTCAATGTAGGTGGTATGTACTATTTAACCCTCATCCATGACCTTAGTGACTTTTTCAAAGAAATCCACCAGACTCAGTAGGCATGACCTGCCCTTAATAAAGCCGAATTGGGTTGGGTCCAGTGTTTTGTGGTCACCTATGTCATTATTTATCAGGTCATGACTATTCTTTCCATGGCCTTACCTATAAGACTAGTCAAACCTATGGGTCTGTAATTTCCTGTGTCAGTAGATGGTCCCCCTTTATGCAGATAGTTGACTGTTGCTGTCCTCCACTTTATCAGGACAAAGCCAGTCCAGAGACTGTGGTTAAATAGAGATCCTAATGGACCTGACAAGTCCTAATTTAAGCTGTTTAAGAGGCAACCTGGCATATTGTCAGGCCCTATTGAAGCCATGTTTTTTAGCTTTAGAGAGCACAGTGAAAACCTGCTCTTTGGTGATAATTGGCAGTGGAGTGGTGGAGGTTATTTTGAGGCAGAGAAATGGGGGTGATGTGAGGTGAAATTTGAGCTGAATTTGTTGGCCAGCAGATTTGCTGTGTCTTCTGGCTGAGTATAGGTGATGGTATCTATAATTAATTCTGCACATTGTTGGGTGTTGTCCTTAAGACTACGAACATAACTGAAAAATGTCTTATGGTTATCCTTAGCTTTGCAGGCTATTTTTATCTCAAAGTCTGCTTTTAGAGATTTGCTTGTTGAGACTAATGAGGAACATTTCTTTGTGCAAATTCCCTCTTACTTCTCAACAGGATTTTCTTTCTTTTGTTGTACAACCTGTTAATACTAATATTTGTTGCTAAATTTGCAGCACATACCTCTTTCAGAACTCAACACTGTATAGCACTGAAAAGCCTAAATTGGGTAAAACTGCCACATCACCTAACATATACACAACTTCTCAACACCTAAAAAATATCCAGCATCCATCTGCCTGTCCAGCACTAAAAAACATTCTACACAATTATGTTCCCAGTCGGTCGTTATGATCCAATGACCAAAAACTGCTGTCAGTCTACAAACCTATCAAATCTGCCGAGCATTGTCTGTATTCATACAAGGTTGCTAAGGTCTGAAACTCCTTACCTGTATCCATCAGGTCTATACTCTCCCTCCCATCTTTCAAAATCACTCTGAAAGACTTCCTAGCTAAATTTTGGCTCTGTTCTTGCTCAAATCCAAGATAAACTATATCCCTAAATGCAAACAAGTATCTTTCCATTCCATTTAATTCCTTACTCTCCCTTCTTCACTTATTTTCTTATTGCTATCTAACTCTGTTCCCTGACTTTCTATGAAGTATACCATGAGTCTGTTTTTCCCTCACTTCATATTACAGTTCCTATTTGTATTAGACTAACGTACTTTTAATTTCTCCACAAACTGTCTAAAAACTTTCTAAATATTAAATGATTGTTATATGCCTTGCATCGATTTTTAACCAATGTTTTTATATTATGTTTATTTATTATAATTATTTGAACTGCAGTTGTTTTTGTTTTATTTTTGAAGATTGTAAAATTATTGTTCTTAAAATTTTTGTAATAATTAGCAGCTTTTCTCCCTGGGTCTCTGCTAAAAATGGGATTCTACCTAGTCAGACTTTCCTGGTAATCAAATATTAATAAATAAAATAAATAAATAAATACCAGGCGTCCACCAGGGTGGCTTGTTTTTGTGGTTTGACCTGAGTTTATTTTGGTCTGGTACTGCCATTTGTTTGCAGTTGTTTATATGGTCAATCAGTGCTTTTGTGTATGCCTCTGGATAGGTTTCTGTGTTTTCTGAATTTGGGGAGCTTTGAGGCTAGCTACATTATCCCTTAATAGGGAATAATTTACCCTAGAGAAGTTCTTAACATTTTTGGGGTTAGATGGAGGGACTAGTTTTATCTTTATTTCAAGGGAGACCGCTTTTTGATCTGATCTTACTAGTGAGGCCATAACAGAGAGGGGGGGGGGGTTGCAGCACTCTTCATATTTGTGAATACCTCATTTAGGGTATTTGTTCCCCTAGTGGGAGAGTAGGCCAACTGCTCCAGGGAATTTGAACTTACAAAGTCAGAAAATCTTTGGGCTTTCATGTTAGTGGTCTTTTATGCCTCCCAATTCATGGAGAGGTAGTTAAAGACACCCATGAGTATGGTATTGGGCTGGATGGTAAGTGATTCTAGTAACTTCTGGCGTGATGTATGGGTTTCCTGGTTCATATTAGGACACCTGTAGCAAGCAAGAATATGGTAATAGATTTTTCCTATGGTTAGTTGGACATGGTTAGCATGTTATATTATTTGACCAGCCTTGAGGTTGACTTTTCCTTTATATAGATAGATAGATACACCTTCACCTTTAGCGCTTTCATATTCAGTGGATGGTCAAAATATATGAAAGGCATTATAGCCATGCACTGTCAGAATGCTTTCCATGGCTTTGAACCATGTTTCAGTAACTGCACAGGCATCAGCATTCTCCAGGATGAGGATAGCTTCCAGAAAGTGCAGTTTCTTGTTGAGTCTCCTAGCATTGACCAGTAACATGTTTAGCTTGTCCTGAGAAACTTTTGTTATGTTGGAAGGTTTGTTTGTTTGGCAATGCCTAAAAAAGACAATAGAGAGGTATATAATGTTTTGGCCAATATCCAAAAGCATATAGGTGACAGGTGAAGACCATCCCTGGCAAAGCAGTGTGGCTTATCAACCATGTCCTCCCAGGCTGACAAGTATTTCACCTTTGGACTGACACCAGTAGCTAAGCCAATTGTTAAAGTCAATTATTTTCTGCTGGTATTGTGGCTCCATTCTTGGAGACAGTAGAATGCTGCTCAATGCTAGGCTCATACCTACCTTTGACACATATTCTGAGAGCTCAATCATGCCTCTCTTCATATAGTACAAGGAGGTATGTCCCATGTAATTCACACCCACATGGGATATGACTGAGTCATACTGGTACTTAGGGATAAGTAACCTGAGTGCTTGTGCAATCTGGTGAATCCCAGCCCCTTACAGGCAACTAACTGTAACCTTCTCCTTGTCCAACCTGGTAAGAGGGACATCAGTGCATCTCAAAATACAGTCTCCTATGACCAGAATATTGGGTTTGGAGTGTTTTGCCTTATGGGTTTAGTAGTCGAGGGACAATGAGATGAGGCTTTATGTGTTGTGATGAAGATTTGTCTTGTTTGTGTACATATGGAGTTTCTGAGGACTGCATCTGGGAGGCGTTTGAGGTTTGGGTAAGTTACATGTGAGTACCTCCACATATGTGGGTCTATATGTGTGTGTTCCTTTGTGGGTGTGGTGAGTGATGTGTGTGTGAGCCGCTGACAACATTTTTGTTGCCTTTTATGTCTGTATGTGAGAGTCTAGCCTCCAATGTCAATATGTAACTACATCTCTCGTATGTTGGTCTGTTTGAGAAGTGGTTGTCAGTGTGATGGCTTCTCTTTACTATGGGGCCAGTAATCCAGGAGTTTCAATCCTCATCACTCACTGACACCAGTGAGAGACGGTCACTAAAACAGGGATGGATTTACTCTGTATTTTCAAATCCAGCTCTCTGCATCAAGCAAAATTTCTCCCAAGAGCAGGTCCAAGTGACTGACACATCCACACCTGGGTATTTGATTTTTGCACACACATACTCCTGGGAAAGGCTGGCACAGATTTACTAGCTGTGTCCCCTTATGCCCAGACAATATGGTAATGATGCTGCCACCAGCCAGTCACTGTCAGGCTCTTACAAGGGTATCCAATTATACTGTGCAAAAACAATACTAACATAAATGGTAGAGTGTAACCCAAGCAGAAAGGCTTTTTGGAATGGCCAACACATCACTAGAATAAGCAC
Organism: Protopterus annectens; assembly: GCF_019279795.1. Taxonomy (NCBI): domain Eukaryota; kingdom Metazoa; phylum Chordata; order Ceratodontiformes; family Protopteridae; genus Protopterus; species Protopterus annectens. The sequence goes on along the minus strand of NC_056746.1, from coordinate 1,287,319,281 downwards.
AAGTACTCTCAAGATGCTAAAAGTAATCTCTAAAAGATCATTCACAATAAATGGTGTAAAAGCATTTAATAATAAAATAGAAGATGTGATTATTAAATATTTAAGTGCAAAAAAAATCAGAGTTTCAATCATAGGAGAAATAAAAATAACACAGTTGGACAGATGCAAACAGATGCAGAAAAACAATACTTAGCTAATCTCACTGTAATTCCTGACTGTCTAAAGAAGACCTGTTCCCTATCTAAGTTAATTAATACATCAAGACAAGATTAGATGCTGAGTTGCTTCCTTCCACAAGGCAAGGTGAAGATCTTCCCACTTACAATGATTTAAGTGATCTGACTGTGATAACTGTTATAGATTTTTTATATCAAGTTCCAAAGAAAAGAAAAAAAACAAGCTGATTTGTGAGTTCCATTCTGTCAATACTGGTTAAAGAATGGCATCCCATTTGATTATTTGACTCTGGTAGAATACAGACAGAGCATTTCTAAGATCTGTTGTAGTATTTGAAAATTATAGAATTCTTTGTTTAACCATAAACATTTAATAGTTATAATAACACTGTTAAATGTTTAACATAAGTACAAGTCAGTGTGATAGTCAAATGACAGAAAACTATTTACAAAACTATTTATAAAACACCAGCTAACCATGCTGGCATATGTTACACATGCACTGCCCTATTCTACTTGGTACATATGGCGGTACCTCACATCATCACATCTCTCCCCCCTTTGAAGACTCAAGCTAGTTTTTCAAGGGACCCTGGAAAAACATCACTTGAGAGAAATGGGTCTATTTGGGAGCACATTAATCTATACCATGTCTTGTGAGTTCATTTGTATTGGCATTGCTGCAGTCTGGACTGGCTAACACAAGGGGTCCTCCTAAAGCCTCTTTAAGCTTTTGGAATGCCTGCTCACAGGCTGGGTTCCACACTACTTTATCTGGCCTATTTTTCCTTGTCAGGTCTATGAGGAGCAGCTATTGTACTATAATTGGGAACCAACTTTCTATAGTAATCCACTGTCCCCATGAATGCCCCCATCTGCTTTTTGGCAACAGGGGCAGACACGCCTGAATAGCTTCCACTTTGGCAGGTTCTGGCCTAATCTTACCACTCACCACTCTATGTCCCAGGTAAGAGACCTCTGCCATACCCACCTAACACTTACTGGGCTTAATTGTCAACCCTGCCCTTTACAGTCTGTCCAGCACCTTCCTGACATGGTGAAGTTTCATCATGTTAACATGGTACAATTTGTGCCCCTGCCTCCTGTCTCCTGCCTAGCAGGTTTACCATGTAATCAATGTCACTGACCTTCCTTACCATTTCAAAGGGTCCCTCGCAAGCTGCCTGCAGCTTATTGTGTCTGACAGGAATGAGCACCATAACCTGCTGTCCCACAATATACTATCGGGCTTGAGCATTCCTGTCATACCAAATCTTTTTCTGCTGTTAGGCACCTGCCAGGTTCTCCTGGGCCAAGACTATGAGCACCCTAAGCCATGTCCTGAATATTAGCACATATGCTTTAACAGACTCCTTGTGGGATTCACAGTCACCCTCCCACTCATTGTGTATCAGATCTAAAGGCCCCCTCAGCCTATGCCCATACAGCAACTGAAAGGGTGAAAAACCTGTAATTTCCTGGGGTACCTCTCTGTATGCAAACAATAGATGGGTAGATATTTGTCCCTCTCTCTCTCTCTCTTAAACTGGTCTGCAAATGCCTGTAGCATGGTCTTCAGTGTAGAGTTTAACCTCTCAACAAGACCATTAGTTTGGGGATGGTAGGGTGTGATCTTTAGGTATTTCACCACACAATGCTTCCACAGACAAGCCAGCAGGTCTGACATAAAATTGGCACCTCTGCCAGTTAATATTTCTCTTGGGAAACCTACACTGCTGAAAATCTCTAACAAAGCCTTTGCCACCTTCTCTGCCTTGATGGAGGACAGAGACACTGCCTTAGGATATCTAGTAGCATAATCTACTACTTCCAGGCTATACTTCTTCCCTGTGGAACTTGGGGTGCTCAGAGGCCTCACAATATCTATAGCTACCCTCTGAAATGGTTCTGTAATCACAGCAAAGGCATCAATGGAGCTCTGACCTTGCCCTAAGCCTTGCCTACCTTTTGGCACTGTTCACAGGTTCTGCAGTACCCTGTTACATCTTTTGCATCCCCAGAACAGTAAATGTTCTGCATAATATGTCTCTTGGTATGCTTTATGCGTATATGACCTGCAGTAGGATTGTCATGGGCTATGGGTAGAAGTGCCAGATGGTAGGCTGTGGGCACTACCAACTGCCATATTACCTCACCCTCTAACCCTCCCTCAGGATTCACTCTCTATACAATAACTCTTTGTTCCAGTATACAGACTCCCCTTTTCCTTGAGCATCAGGTGTTTCCTTAGCTACCTTCCTCAAGCTTCATAAGGTAGGGTCCAAAAGCTGAACCTGTCTCAACTCCACTTTTATGACCATTCCCAGCTGCCCTTCCACAGGAAGCCTAGTATCTTCTGGGTGCCTCACTGTCAGCCTGGGTATTACCACTTACCTCTGTCCTTGCAGTCATGCTGTCCATGGAAACATCAGTACCTACCAGCAACTGTGGCTCACAGCTACAGGGTACCTCCTTCCCTGAAATAGCCACATCACCAGCCCCATCTTCAGGTGTGTGGTCTGCCTGGGTCTCCCCCAGCCTACCAGACCTACATGCCTGTCTCCAAGCCTGACTGCATTCAATTGCATACACACAAGGTACTGCATTATTAGAATCATTCCATATCAAGACATCTGCAGGAATATCATCAAACACAGCTACCCTCTTGCTTCCTTTTCCACATTCCCAGTCAAGGTGAACCCTAGCCAAAGGTATTTGGAATGGGATTCCTCCTAAAGCTCTGACTGGAGTGGATTACCCAAGCAAATACTGCTCCTCTGTAACCACTGCAGGCTTTACAGTGGTTATGTCAGAGGCTGTGTCTCTCTTAGCAGTGGCCTGTCTTCCATCCACTAAGATAGGATACAAACTCCCATGATAGTTTGGTACCCCTTTTGCCCTGAAACAGCTTACTACTGGCATGCTATTATTTCCACTTGCTGGCGCCCTCACCTTTTGTTTCCCACCTTGCTTCTGTGGACATTTATATTCTGCACTGTCCGTCTGGTTACATTTAAAACATCTAACTCCTAATCCTATCTGTGAACCAGAACTTGTGTCTTACCCTGTTACTGGTAGACTCTGTTGAGGTGGTTTAGGCTGCCCACCATGGGTTCCCTTATATCCATGTGCAGCATTGGGTATCCTCATTTTGTGCAGTAATGCCCTGCTTGCTAAGTAGAGATCCCCTTTCCTCCTCAGCTCACCTGCATAGTTACACTTTCTGTCTGCCAACCAGATTTTCATGTTCTCAGGCAAAGTATTAAGGGCTTGTTCCATCACCAAAAAGTCTGCCAGTCTTTCAAAAGTTGTGACCTGACACCCACTCACCCACTTATGGAAATAAGTGTTTAACTCAACAATATAATCAGATACACTTTCATCTGCCTTGCACCTATGTTCACAAAATTTGTTTGTAAGCTTCAGGCATTTACTTATAACAGTTCAATAAACATCATTTCACTCTATCATAGTTTAAACAAACAGTATCAGACAATTTATAAACAGCAATTACAGCTTTACCGTGGAGTAAGGGGTTCAGGAACCTTACCCAGAGCTCTTGGTCAACATTATACTTTTTACATACTCTTTTAAATATATGAATAAAACTATTAAAGTCACCCTCCTCTGCAAATTGTGGAAGAAATTTACTGACCTCTATTGCTTCTGGGATCCAGTTACTCCCTTCCCCATTACATCCATGATCCTGATGACGAGTCAACATCTCCCTCTTGTGTTGTCGCTGCTTCTCTTTTTCTTCAGCCTCCAATCACTGCAGTCTCTCATTTTCTTTGATCTCCATATGTTTGGCCTCCAATTCATGCTGACACTTCTTTTCCTTTTCTTCTCCCTCCAAACATTTGGCCTCCAGTTCAAGTCTCTTTATCTCCAGATGGATGTTTATGTCTTCTGAGGAAAAGATGAACTGTCCTGTTTCTGAAGACTGCATATCCCCAACACCAGGCTGGTTGTCCTTCTGGCCACTGGTTTGCACTGCAGCTGTAATTAAATCTGAAATAATTTCCTCTTTAGTCCAGTTAGCATTCACCAGTCCTTTGGCTTCACACGTCTTGGCCAACTGGTCCTTTGTCAGCTTACCATAATCATCTGCTGACATCTTTGCCTGCTTTTCCTCACTAAACTAAGCTAACAAAATAAATAAAACTGTTGTGACAATGAAACTCTGAATGTCTACATCATGGCTGTTGAGAGTATACACACCTTCAGTGACAACTGCCCACAGGCTACTGAAATTCAGTTAATATCCCACTGCTCTGACACCAATATGTGATGGCATCTTTTTATCCTGGGGTCAGTAATCAAGAAGCATTAATCCTCAACACTGACACCGGTGAGAGACAGTCACTAAAACAAAAATGTTTTTTTTGCATCAAGCACAATTTCCCCCAAGGGCAGTTCCATGTGTGTGGTGCACCTACACCTGGGTATTTGATTTTTATACACACACACCCACACACACAGACTCCTCTGGGAAAGGCTGGCACAGATTTACTAGCTGTGCGCCTTTATGCCCAGACAATACAGTAATGATGCTGCCACCAGCCAGTCACTGTCAGGCTCTTACAAGGGTATCCAATTATACTGAGCAAAATCAATACTAACATAAATGGTAGAGTGTAACCCAAGCAACAAGGCTTTTTGGAGTGGCCAAGGTATCACTGGAATAAACACAACTACTCTCAAAATGTTAAAAGTAATCTCTAAAAGACCAACCACAATAAAAGGTGTAAAATCATTTAATAATAAATAGTAAAATAGAAAATATGGGATTATTAAATATTTTAGTGCAATAAACATCAGAGTTTCAATCACAGGAGAAAGAAAAATAACACAGTTGGACAGATTCAAGCAGATGGAAAAAACAATACTTAGCTAATCTCACTGTAATTCCTGACTGTCTAAAGAAGAACTGTTCCCTAACTAACTTAATTAATACAGCAAGCCAAAATTAGATGCATAATTGCTTACTTCCACAAGGCAAGGTGAAGATCTTTCCACTTACATTGATCTAAGTGATCTGACTGTGATAACTGTCATAGATTTTTTTAAAATCAGGTTCCAAAGAAAACACAGCAAAACAAGATGATCTGTGAGATATATCCCCTTAGTGCTGGTTATAGAATGACATCATATTTGATCACATGACTCTGGTAGAGTACAGACTCCAAGCTTTTGTACGATCTGTTGCAGTATTTGAAAATTATAGAATTTTTGCTTAAACATAAACATTTAATCATTTATAATAACACTGTTGATACATTTTAACATAAGCATCTGTACAAGTCAGCATGACAGCCAAATGACAGAAAACTATTTATAAAACTATTTATAAAACTCCAGCTAAATATGCTGGCATATGTTACACATGCACTGCCCTATTCTACCTGGTACAGATGACAATACCTCACAGTTAGTTTACATAAGGCAATTGTTACACGACTTCAGGATACTCCTGTCTACCAAGTGGGATGCAGAGATAGCAAGAAAGTGCCCATCCATAGTTGCAGGACTGAATGTGTACTTGAAAGTAATAGGACTGGAGGGTGTATGTAACTGGATGAGGGAGGTGTGCTTATGTGGTGTAATCTGCAGCTAACCTAACCTGCAATGCTGTCCAGCGCCAAATCAGATGCTGTCTGAGCAGAAGTAGTCCTGAGTGCTACAATAAGGTAACTAGCACAGTAAACTTTCACAGTATAATGAAAATAAGCAATGATTCCAGATGTTTACATCTGCACAGTGCATTGGCACAGTGAACAGCTCCATGCATATGTGCCAGATTTATACCAGCACTGGAAATACAGAAATTTGACTGATTCCTCTGGCTAATACAACAACTACACTTAAATCCCCTTTATGTGCTTCTCAGTTTAGATAGACCAGGTAAATATCTACTGCCACAAGTTGAATAATCCCAGTCCTCATAATGTAAAAGCACAGTGAGTGTCTAGAGTGAAATGCTACCATAAACAAATTAAAGATACAGATACAGCATTGTAATTTAAACATGTAAATGTGTGATTATTCAATAAAAGTACTTCACTTTGTAGAAATGAGCCAAGAGCCACTCAGTTGTATAGAACATATAAAGGCATTAAAAAGAAGATAAGCTGATTAATATGCCCTCCAGCCAAATAAAACTACATGCAGAAAACTCAATTGTTTCCCACCCTAAACAGACCACACTACCACCCAGTGCACTAGATGGAAAATCCACTGACCTCTTGATGTAAAAACACAGGAAATTGCTTGCTAGAGTATGAAAAGACACTATTTTATCCAACAGCTGGATAGATAATGAATTCAGAATTAGTGACTCAGTAGAATAGACAATGAGAGGCAAAATACATATTTTTAAAATAAGCACAAGAAAAGGCAAATAAAAAAATCAAGATATCAACAGCTTTGTAGAAAGAGAGGAGCTTATAAAAATCAATTTACAGTAAGGGTGGGCAACATAAAATTGCAAGGTTTAAAAAGTAGATCAAGGAAAGGGAGGGTGGGTGGTAAAAATAACTAACAGGGAATCACCAACAGTGCTTGTAGTTTATACAGGCTTGGAGTCTTATCAAAAAAGACAAAGACCCAACAATTCACTATGTATTTAAGTATCACTTAAGAAACAACTTAACCAATGGTTAAAAAAAAAAAAAAAAAAAAAAAAACACGTGAAATGTGCAGCCTCGATAATTTAAGTGTCTATCTCTCACCCGGAACAAAAACACCAAGCTAAACAGATTTCTTAAAACAGAAAACAAAATGGAACCAGTAAAACAGAAAAACCCCCTATCAGTTTAACCAACTCAGACAAAAAAAAAATGCAGATTTACATTTCTCATCAAGCAGAGAATCACCAGGAGTGCTTGTAGTTTATGCAGGCTTGGAGTCTTTTCAGAAAAGACAAAGACCCAGAAATTCACTGTGTATTTAAGTATCAGTCAAGAAAAAATGAACATCTCCAATAATTTTCTTTTTATCTTATCTCACTACTTTTGGTAGAATATATAGTGTTGCCAGTGTAATTCTTATAACCCTGCCAATAACTTCTCAACATAATAAATCTTCACTACTAGTCCTTCATTTGTTCCTTAATCTTAATTCCTATTTCCTTTTTAATTACCCCCCCTTTCATTTGCTCTGCTTTTGTTCCAACAAATTAATTATCCTTCCTACTTTTCTTTGTAAATATTTCATGTTGTCTTTTATTCAAGTGTTTTCCCTGCAACACTATTATGTATGCATTACAATTATATATATAGGTCAATATCAAGTAGTCTGTTTATATTCCAAACCAATAGTCACATTGTGCCATAGTAAAGAGTATATTTTATTCTGCTTAACTTATATTCTTTGTCTTTCTATTACAAAATGGTCCATTATCATCAGTTTTTATCAGTTTATGTGTACTTTGTATATTTTTTCTGTAAAACTTTTCTTTTCAACGGAACCTGATCTCTTATTAGAATGCACAATTCCCTCCCTACCCAAGAAATGAACATTATATGAACTATATACATATTTTTCCAAAGCCATAGAGCTGACACTGTGTACAAACATCAGTATAAAGCTTTTCCCAACAGTATCATTCAAATTATGTTGGGCAAGAGAACAGTTGTTCGGAATCACTGATCAATTTATTTTCATGATGCTGTTCTACTAGCTTTGTGTTATGCTCAGCCAGTATATATTTCAGATGCTAAAGCAGTTTTTAAAAGCTGAAGCTTTGCTATACAGACAAAGTAATTCCACCCTCTTGCAATCCAAGAAATGTTATCAAGAAAGACAAACTACATTCCAAAAGCACATGAGACATACCATTCACTCTGTATTGTGATAGCAAACGTGACAAGAAAATTCAGTTAAGTAGTTATTTTCTCACTAGTAGTTACTTATTTCAATGATTTTAAAACATTTTACAGTGTACACATTTCTACATTTTATCACAAGAAACATCCTGCATTTAATGAACTTCCCTTAACTAGTGCTCCCAACACATCACTTTTGTGAATATTGCTATCTTGTCTACTGTCAGTCAACATCCTTGTCTCATTACATTTGCATGCATTCCTAGGCATACTGCATACATTACCTGAAATAATATTTGTAATATTGTCTGTTGATTTTCAAAACATAATATATATATATTTTATACAGCATGTAGTGACAACAAAATGTAATGACATCATTATTTTCACACTGGAAGTTGCTGATTTAATTTGTTTTACATCACAAAATCTAGTTTCCCCTTTCATTCATTCATTATTTATTTCTCCTCCCTTATTCTCTGTGATAGTAACTTTATTAAAAGCAACATAAACACATTGTACAGTTTGAGAACATGGACCTTTATCAGGCAGCATTCACTATGGCCCTCCTCTATTCAGTTAAATATAATATTTCATTTTATAAGTAAAAATTTAACATGTAAAGTGTACTACAACATTTATTTTAATCAACAAATTATTTTTTGTCTAATACTAACCCATTTCAATGTTTTAAGGTGTCCTTCAGAATGCAACTCACATTTTGATTATAGTATATCCTTTACACATAGACATTTAATATTTTAATATTCACTGTGTATAATAAATGCAATTTAACCTTTAAAAAATGTAACTTGGTAAATAGTAGCTGAAAATCGGCGTACTCTAGGACACTGTGAAAATGCTTTAGCAGCAGCTTCTGCTTCTCCAAATGTACGATTTTCCTTTATGCTTTTATAATACAGTAACACTTTCACATGTAATTTATGATGGCTTGAATCTATACAGATCACATTTCATTATAACATTATCTTGTTCTAAATGTAGAGCCACATAATCAGTGTCTAACTTCTATATTTAATTTTCTACTACTGTAGTTGTTATATCTGATAGAAGAACTACTTTTTCCTCTCTAGCTCTCTTCCAATAATCATTATACTGTCACCTATTTTACTTACTTCTGCCCTAACTTATCCATTTCTGTATTTATTACTACTTATCTGATTGCAGTGTAAATAATGCATTAGAATTGCCTTATTTTCTGCTGTATTAATAACTGTAATTTCATACTTATTATTACAATACATTTGGTATACTGAATTTTTATGGGACCTCTGAAAATGGGGTCTGCCCAGTAGGGCTAAGCCTGTCAACAAAATGTAAACAAACAAACAAACTGGATTTATTAACTACTACACTAAGTGCAGCTATCATGTATGTGGTATGGCACACCACTCACACTTTATCAGGCTGTTTAATATTCATTAAATGACTCTACACTTAGTGTAGTGCTGAAAAACAAAGGTAAATGGATGAATATGCTAATGAAAACATAAGTAGCTGAATCACATACTAAGCAACCAATACAACATTTCTGACATATTTATGAAGCTATAAAGCAATCATATACACTCACTGTAGCCATATGAAATGAAATCCAAAACTTAGGAAAAACATGTTAGCCATTGCAGCTGCCCTTTTAAACCTATATGTACAATAGGCTTTAATTAATGGTTCAGTGGCTGCCGCCAGACGTCTGCAAGAAGAAGAAGGGTTTTTATTCCCTGTTTAACATAATATGGACTGCAGGGCATAGAAAATTGTAAAGTAATACCTGGTAGACAGAAAAACAGTATAGTAAATATACAAACTTTTCCACCCTCATTTGAGGCCCATGGTAAGTGTGGAACCTGTTTTAAAAAAAAGTAGATAACTGCTTAGTCCCATATGCAGGTAGTTATATGTCCCTAAGATGCCACATCTGTCTTGTGTACAGTAATGTCTGTAACGCTGCATGACTGTGATGTCTGCAGTATACAGCCATGGACTTTGCACAGTAATGTGCATCAAGCATTTTACTTTCCCACACATATATGAAACCATGAGTAAATTAAAAATTTGCAAAGGGTATGACACAGTTATCATCATTCTAACAGAGTGGTGGTATTGTGGAATACATAAGGGCAAGTCTAACACCAAAGAAGTGAGTGCAGATGACTGAACTGTATTTTATACTTGAAAGTTCTGCAGTATACACATTGGTGTTGTCCTGCATGTCAGATCCAATATCAATGAATCATTGTGAATCCTCTGCTGTGGTGTTGATGATCTCCAACAGTGGATAGGAGCTCCTCAGTTTCCATCACTGGTGGTTTGATATCAGCCTCCCCGCACAGCCATATGTCCTCAGCCCATTTTGCATGCACTACTTGTCATATGCATTATTATGACACTGGTCCTATGCCAGATTTACTGATATATATGGCCAAGACCTCCAGCACCATTTACATAATTGACTATCTTCCCCCAGACTTGGTCACAGGAGTACTTGTCACCTCTGCCTGCTTCTAAGAGGAAGGAGCAGTGCCAACTTAGTGCATAGATGATAACGTTATTCTCTGTAGCACTGTATGGCATTTTGCAATGTGAAGATGTCTTGGGTACCATAGCTCTGTGCGAGTTAAAAAAATAAAAGAAACATATAATACACAGTTAAGACACAAGTGATTGTTAAAAATCAAATATGTATGTATGAATGTATGCATCCATCATGTACACAATCATTTCAAAATTAAAGCTCCATTTTAGTACATAGATGTAAATACAGAACTCCCCTCAAAAAAACTAAATTAAACGAAAAACAATTGTACATTTATGTAAGGAGGACAACAGGTGTGTAACTAAGTAGTACATTGCAGCATCAACCAAAACAATGTACACATTTCCATTAAAAATGACTAAAACTGTTCTTGGATGTCCATTTGTGTGGAGGGTGGTCAGCTATGTATTACAGGCTTAGCACATTTTGTGGTTTACAAACATCAAACCCCTGACCTTGTGAGTAAGTGATGCAACACTCTTCCGCAATAACTTGCCAAGTGGACATAGAAAATATTTCATAATTTCATGTTAAATTCTTTACAAACATTTGTAATAGACAAAAATAACTGCTATACATGCCTGTGCCACCAGCAATGGGCAAACAATGCATACAGTAAAGCCATGGGTGTATTATGAAATGCAGTCCACCAGTAAGGTTGAAATACAGCATTTTATAAAAAAACAGCAACATGCCTTTGAATTAAGTTAGGTGTGACACAAAAAACAGATTTTGCAAGCAAATAGCAGCATGCAGCTCTCCGGATAAACAGCCTGTCCTACCTTAATACAATTTCCTTGTCTAAATGATTATCTTGCCATAGTGCAGAGTCAGGTCTCTGAGCACTGTAAATATGCAAATGAGGTGTGGACTCATTAGCATTCATGAATTCCAAAATCTGCACTAACTGCAGTGAAAGTAAACATGGTGTAAGGAGCTACATGATGGCATGAACACCCCATCCTCTGCAAGGATGAGCACTGAGAAGTGTTACCTGCTAATGTGCTTGCAATGAATGGTTATTCTGACTGCAGGTTCAATCAGATTTTCACAGTAAGTCCTCTTTGATGTACACTTACTGAGGGTATGTCAGGGTGAAGGGACTTATCAGACATTTTCTGAATACCATTGACTGACTTAGGAGAGCAACATTCCTAACATTTATATGAATTGTTTATGACCACTGTTTCTGGCTCTGAATGCAATTGTGTCTGCAATTCTAAAATGAAGTAGATTACTCACTGACACATGTATCAACTACAAGGCAGATCACATAGCAGTCTTGTTTGAGAAGCATAGATTAGGTTCACCAATTAAACAGAAGAAAAGAGGTACAGTGTTCAAATGTTTTATTTTATATTATGTGAGGAAAGATTGGTGTCCCTCTTGCTAGTATCACAGCCATCTGCACATCTAACTACAAATTGCATAGTATAAATGTCAGTAATTTGCTCTGTTACACCTGTAATTCCAGTTGAGACCATGTCACATCTTGAGTAGATGCAACTCTTTTTTATCTTCACATTATAATGTGTGTGGCACATAGTGATAATAATCTTAAGTGTGTTTTGTGAATACCCTGGTGTCATGGTGTTCTATGTGGTGGTATTTGTGTGAACATAATGATGTTTATGGATCATATGTTCATTTTGACTGTGTGGTACAAGGTGTAAATGCAGTGAGTTTACAGAAAGAAGACTGGTAATACAGAGTTCAAATCCAGTTAACTGATAATTTTAAAGAGGGGGTATGAATACATATTTGCACACATTTTGTTATATCATTGTGTTGCTGTTTGAAAATCAACTATTCTCAGTATTGCTAACATATCACCTGTTGTCTGTCCCATCTCCCATTATTTGGCATTAACAACGGTTCTTGGAATTCATAAATTCCAATGCCCTGGATCAACTAATCCATAGTCCCACCAGGGGCTCCAATTTCCTAGACCTGGTCATTACCAACATGGGAAATCGATGCTCCACACCTATTGTCACCCCCTTGTTGGTTAGGTCTGACCATAAGCTAATTGCCCTTAACATTCACATCCCACCCCCCAGTAAGGAAACCTCCATAAAAAAACTTCTCCAAAGCCAACTTCATGCTACTCAAGTCAGAAGTGACAAACTTCATGACTTCCATGTAGACGGGAACTGAAAGTTTGACTGCTGAATCCTACACTAAGGCACTGTACAAGTACATCCACTCATGCATGAATCGTGCCATTCCAAATAGAACCAAGATGCTCTCCTACAAAAAAAAGGAAGCCAATCCGGTGGTCCCCTGCCATAAACAAAATTTACAACAAAAGGAAGAAACTGTTGCAGAAAAGGGGAAAATCCCAGGATGCAAAAAACTTCCTTACCAGCCTCATTAAGAAGCTGAGATCCCTCATAAAATCCTCCAAAGCTAGTTATGAAAATAAAATTGCCAAAGATTCCAAAGACAAACACAAGGCATTCTATAACTATGTTAAGAATCTAAATGGCAATGCTCAGAATTGCTCTAAGCTGCAACAAATTGGCATTAAATATACTGATCCCAAGGATATTGCCAATATCCTGGCAGATCAATTCAGTGCCAACTTCACCCCCTCTCACCTCCTAAATGTCCCATCTCAATACCGGAAGACTGCCAAATTCCAGTAATAACGGCCACACAGGTAAAAAACACAATCTCCAAAGCTAAGAATACAGCATCCATGGGACCAGATGACATCTCGGGCTGTGTATTACATGAACTACAAAATGAACTGGCACCTCACCTCAGTGTCATGTTTAGTCATAGCCTCACCTCAGGCTTCATGCCCACTGAGTGGTGCACAGCTACATTTATCCCACTCCACAAAGGGGGGATCCACTTTGAATCCCAGGAACTACTGCCCCATCAGTCTGACGAGCCTGATCTGCAAGGCTATGGAACGTATTATCATGGAACGTATAAACAAAGACATTGGCAACCTTCAAACACTGGACCCCACCTTGTTTGGGTTCGTAAAGGGCCGATCAATCTTCTGAACCTGATTGACTTCTTCAAATCAGTCTCCAGAGCTGTGGACGAGGGTAAGGCAGTCCACACAGCCTATCTGGACCTCGCTAAGGCCTTTGACACCATCCCTTACTCTGGAATCATAGATAGACTTACTAAGCTGGGCATTAATCCATACGTCACTCGATGGGTTGCCAACCGGTTTACTGACAGAACCCACACTGTAAAAATAGCCGACTCCAAATCCAGCTCCAGACAAGTGACAAGTGAAGTACCTCAGGGTTCAGTCCTGGGACTTCTTTTGTTTGGCATCTACTTCTCTGAAGTACAGGCCAACACTAAGGGACTCTGGCTAACAAAGTTCACAGATGACTGCAAACTGGGAGCCATTATTGAACCCCCAAATAATGTGGATACTCTACAAAAAGGCCTTACAGAAACAGATACTTGGTGCCAGAGCCATGGGCTCAAGCTCAATGCCAAGAAATGTATAGTTATCCCCTTTGGGAAAAAACATGTACCTGTGAATTACCACATAGGTGGCAGTACACTAAACACTGAAAGTGTGATAAGAGAATTAGGGACACAGGTGGACAGTGATCTCAACTTCGATAACCACATCACCACAACAGTCAGGAAATCCTTCTATGTGGCACACCTAATCACTAAGGGCTTTTCATCTAGAATAAAGGAGGTCATTGTCCCACTGTACTCATACATCATTAGACCCATTATAGAATACAATGCCCCGTTTGGTATGTACCCCTCAAAGCATCAGCAAAAGCAGGAAAGGCCACAGAAATATCTCACTAAAAGAATCACAGGCCTAAAGCATATGTCCTATGATGACCACCTTAAAAATCTCCAGCTATACTCTGTCGCATATTGTCTACTCAGGGGCAATCTCTGCTTAACATACAAGGCCATGTCAAACCCTGAGCTGTTGGACATGCTACACTTAAAGAAATCCCAATCCCTCAGAGCCACATGCTCCAGGGATCTAAACCTTGTAATCACAATAAACAAAACATGCTGGAAAGATAGGTTCCTGACCCAGAGACTCCCCAGACTCTGGAATAGACTGCCCATACATGTCAAGCAGAGCGCCTCTTTGGCCCTCTTCAAAAGGAACCTTGATGATTGGATGGGTGAAAGGAAATTCACCCCGGGGATCACATCAGTCACCCTGCTAGACAGGGGTCCAGAGAAGTAAATAGTGTGGGAAGAAATAGCTAGGGAATTGTTATGGCTAGGCTTGTATAGGCCCTAGGGCCACTAGCCTAGTACCAACCTATGAACCTATTAACCTATGAACTACAGTACTGATAATGTGTGCCAGAAATTAATGTTCTGATGTGTCAAGGAGATGTAAGAAGGATGAATGTATCAGAGTAATGCACCTCTTCCTCTGGTCATTGCTAGGTATACCATTTGATTGATGAAATTTTCATTTAATGTTTACGTATCTTTTTTAATGCCTTTTTCAGTTGTGCTGTGCTCAGCAGCACACAGACGTGGTTCACTTCCCAAGGAAAAAGGTAAAAAAATTCATTGGAATGCCTTCTGTAGCACAAGCAAGCCTGGTATCAGTGCACAACCATCAGCACTCTGGATAGTACTCAGTGAATAAATTCCATCTACCAGATAACTTTCCCTGTGGTACAAGGTATAAGTGCAGTGATCTTAAAGTGTGAATACAGCTGATGAAGGAGCTGAATGCAGTATACATATACTTTTGCAAAGAAGGGACAGAATACCATCTGTCACATCATTTTTATTAGGAATGTCACAGTAAATGTGCATATGTATCATAATTATGTTCAGTGCAAGAAATGTATCATTACTGCTTGTTATATAAGCCCAATATAATGTCTGTAAAATATATTAAATGTGACAATAATGATGTTTAATATTGATCTGTGATGTAATTTTTCACTTGTATAATTTGATAGCTGTTATATTAATGTTTATGATGCACATATATATAAAACACATGCTTGGCTAAGATATGTATCAACGTAATGCACCCCCCCAATCTATGGTTGTTCAATGACAGCAAATAGTAAAACATTTATCTTTCTGCTGTGCATGACACAGCTACTGCATGGCTCATTTCTTGTTTATACAGGATAAAATGGAGGATACAGAACTGCAGTCAGTTATCATACATACATTCCCTGTATGTGCATGCCATATTCAATAAATGCACTGTATGTAAATAGACCCTTATGTATCTACTGTCTATGCTAACTGTTACCTCAAGTTGGTATGTTATCAGCATTAATATCACATTTACTCCTCTTTCTTACAATGTTGCATTTTGCCCGCTCACATCCATTGTTAGCATGCCCATTTTTAAATTACATACATGGGTTCATAGGTTCATAGGTTCATAGGTTCATACTAGGCTATCTGCCCTAGGGCATTTATAAGCCTAGCCAGAGTGTGTTTGGCTTTCGCCACCCATTTTAAATTAATTTTGCTATGCCCTTTTTCGAGGTTAGTATACTGTGCCTCTGTCTAACAGTGACACAGAAGTGATACCCGGGGTAAACATATGATCTCCCATCCACTCATCAAGATTCCTCTTGAAGAGAGTCAATGAGGGACTCTGCCTAACCTGGACTGGGATTTTATTCCAGAGTGAAGGGAGCCTCTGGGTTATGAATCTGTCCCTCCAGCATGTCCTATTTATTTCAGTGCTGAGGTTCAAGTCTCTCGAGTGCGTAGCTTGATGGGATTTGGATTTTCTGAGGTGCAGCATGTCCATTAATTCCGGGTTGGACATGGCTTTATACGTCAGGCACAGATCGCCTCTGAGCAGGCGGTATGCCACGGAGTAGAGCTGGAGTTTCTTTAACCGGGCAGCATATGGCATCTGTTTGAGCCCTTTGATCGTCTTGGTGAGGTACTTTTGGGGTCTTTCCAGTTGCTGCAGGTATCTGGTAAGGGTCATCCCAAAAGGGGCATTGTACTCAATTATGGGCCTGATGAGGGATGAGTAAAGAGGCACGATGACCTCCCCTGATCTAGATGTGAATCCCTTCCTGATTAGGTGGGCTATATAAAATGTTTTTCTAACCACTTTGGCCACGTGGTTGTCAAATGATAGATTGCTATCAACTTGGGTCCCCAGGTCCCTAATTACTTCTTCTGTACTTAATGGATTATCACCTATGTGGTAATTTGTGGGCACTTTGTTTTTGCCAAAGGGGATGACTATACACTTTTTGGCATTTAGCTTGAGGCCATGGCTCTGGCACCAGTTGTCTGTTTCTATGAGGCCCTTTTGGAGGATACTTGTGTCAGCTGGAGAGTCGATTATGGCACCCAGTTTGCAGTCATCTGCGAACTTGGTCAGCCACAGTTTTTCCATGTTGGCCTGTACCTCAGAGAAATATATACCGAACAAGAGAGGTCCCAGGACTGAGCCTTGTGGGACGCCACTTGTAACTGGTTTGGAGTCTGACATGGCTCCAGCAATTCTAACCATGTGGGTTCTGTCCTTGAGCCAGTTTGCAACCCATCTAGTGACATAGGGGTTTATATTTAAGCTGGTGAGCTTATCTATAATGCCCGAGTGGGGTATTGTATCGAAGGCTTTTGCGAGGTCCAGGTAGGCTGTGTGGACCACCATCCCCTCGTCAATGGCCTTGGTGACTGTTTCAAAGAAATCGACCAGGTTTAAGAGGCAGGATTTGCCCTTAACAAAACCGAACTGGGTAGGATCCAGTGTCAGTAGGTCCCCAATATCTTTATTTATGAGGTCCATGATGATCCTTTCCATAGCTTTGCAGACCAAGCTAGTCAGGCTTATGGGGTGATAGTTTCCAGGATCCGTTGAGGCACCACCTTTGTGGAGAGGGACCACTGTTGCTGTATGCCACTCGTTGGGTACATATCCTGTAGTAAGGCTGAGATTGAACAGTAGTTTTATGTTTGGGTTTAGCTCTTCTTGGAGTTCATGGAGGACGCAGCCTGGGACACCATCTGGTCCCATTGATGCTGTGTTTTTTGCTTTGGAGAGGGTGGCTCTTACCTGAGCATCTGAGATGTCAGGGGGGCAGCACTCTGGTGGGATAGATATTTGCCCTTTTGGTGGGGAGGGGGGGGAGTTTGCGCTGAACCTGTCAGCTAGGATGTTGGCAATGTCTGTGGGTTCAATGTATTTTTTTGTCATTTTGGACTAATTCTGAGCATATCTGGGAATTCCCACCCAGGTTCCTAACATAACTAAAGAAAGCCTTGTGATTATCCTTAGTGTCCTGTGCAATTTTTCTCTCGAAGCTGGCCTTAGACGATTTTATGAGTGCCCGTAGTTTTTTGCTAATACTGATCAGAGATGCCTTCCCTTTTTGGGATTTTGCTCTATCATGTAGTAGCTTCCTCCTTCTTTTGTATAGTTTGTTTATGGCTGGGGTCCACTAGACAGGACGTTTGCCTTTGGAGGATTGGGTCTTGGTTTTATTTGGGATTGCATGATCCATGCATTCCTGAAGGTGTTCATAGAATGCATTTATAAAGGATTCTGCCATCTGGGCCGTATTTTCCACAGGCTCGGGGGCTTTGAAGGATTCCACCTCAGTTTTGAGGAGTGTGAAATTTGCTTTAGAGAAGTTTTTCACTGTGGTTTTCTGGGCAGGGGGTGGGGTCAGGATGTGAATATCCAGTGAGATTAGTTTATGGTCTGATCTTACCAGTGAAGGATACACTTCTGGTCTGGAGCATAGAGTCCCCATGTTGGTGATGATCAGGTCCAGTATGTTTTCCCCTCTTGTGGGAGTGGTAACAAGTTGTTCTATAGCATTTGAGTTTATAAATTCTAGGAACCTTTGGGCTAGGGTGTTGGAGCTAGAATAATGCTCCCAGTCTATGTTTGGGTAATTGAAGTTGCCCAATATAATGGTGTTTGGAGAGACTTTCATATTTTCCAGTGTTCTCAGGAAGGCAGAGTGTGGTTCCTGGGTTTGGGAGGGTGGTCTATAGCAGGCTATAAACTGGAAGGCAGTTTTACCCACTGTTAGTTGCACATGGATAGTCTCTGATGCTTCGTGCTGTGCCACCAACCTGGAGGTGTGGGTATCTTTGACGAATATTGATACTCTCCCTCCTTTTGTGGATCGGTCCAAGTTTTGGGGCCAAAAAGCATGGTATGAGGTATAACCTGGTAGTGCTGGGGTGCTCTCGGGAGCCTTGAACCAGGTTTCTGTTACTGCACAGATATCAATGTTCTCCATGCTAAGGAGAGTTTTGAGTGCGTGCATCTTTAGGTTTAGACTTCTGGCATTGAGTAGCATTACTCTTAGTTTCTTATCCCTTGTGATACCTATGGAGGTGGGTTTGTCTTCTGAGCCTTGCCTAAAAAAGGCACTATGGGGGAAGCAAGAGCCTTTGCCAATATCCGAAAGCCCAGGGGTGACAGGTGCAAGCTGTCCCTAGCGAAGCATCATGGCTTGTCGAGCATGTCATCCCAGGCTGACAGGCATTGGATCCCCTTTGAATGACACCAATACTTAAGCCAATTGTTGAAATTGATCATCTTGTCTTCATATTGTGGCATCATTCTTGGTGAGGGTAAGATGCTACTCAAGGTCAGGGTCATACCGGCCTGGGCTACATGCTCAGAGAGCTCCTCTATGTCTCTTTTCATGTAGTCCAGGGAGGTACGTCTCAGGTCATTCACACCAGCATGGATAATGACTGAGTCATATTTGTACTTGCCTTGGAGTGACCTGAGTGCTTGTGTTATGTGGCGGATCCTAGCACCCGACAGGCAGCTCACCATGACCTTCTCCTTGTTCTGGTGAGTGGGACGTCAGTGTATCAGGTGTGTTGTTTAGCCTTAAGGGCTGTGACTGTTTGGCACACTGGCTTTGTGAGCTATGTGTTGCACGTGTTTTGTTTTGGGGTAGTGGTTGCTTGGGTGTCTGCTTTGGAGGTCTCTGCTGCTTAGGCAGATTTTTATTTAGAGCCTCCGAGTATGTTTTTGTGTGTTTATGTGTTTGGTTTGCTGTCGTGGTAGAACTATGTGAGACTGGAATTGTAGTGAGTGTGGTTTCCTTCTCCTCCTGACTGGTTATGCCAGTACTGAGTTGAGAGAGCTTAGCCTCCAGTTTGGCTATATGTAAACAATTGGAAAGAGGATTATTCATTATAACCATCAATATGGATGTCTTTCTGTCAAAAATGTTTCTTTGTGACATCATCACATTTTTGAATGCATTAAATGAGTACATTTTTCCATGTACTCTCCACTCATAATTATCTTTAAACTATCAATATTGCATTCTGTGTACATTTTCTAAATTTCATGTTCCCTGCATCTGCATTCTTATAATTCACTAGCCCTTACTTCATATAAGCTGCCTGCACATGCTTGCATAGGTTCATAGGTTCATAGATTAGTACTAGACTAACTGCCCTTGTGGGCCATTTTAAGCCTAGCCAATTACCCTATGTGAGAATCAAACCCTGCACCTTGTGTTTGTAAGGCAAACACCTTAACCATTATGCCAACCTCCCTCATAATACATTTGCCTACAGGCAAGGAGTTTTGTTTACATTGTGTGTTTGTGACTGTGAGCACTATTTTATGCTGCTGGCCATGAATTAGTACTTGGAAATGTTTAAGCATGTGAGATAGTACTTGGAAATGTTTAAGCATGTGAGATAGTACTTGGAAATGTTTAAGCATGTGAGACAGTACTTGGAAATGTTTAAGCATGTGAGATAGTACTTGGAAATGTTTAAGCATGTGAGATAGGTTCATAGGTTCATAGGTTCATACTAGGCTATCTGCCCGAGGGCATTTATAAGCCTAGCCCATAGTTTTGTGGCTTATGCCACCCCTTTAGTTTGGAGAAACTATGCCCATTATTTTGCTGTGCCTCTGTCGAGCAGAGACACTGAGGTAACCCCTGGGGTGTATCTGCGATCTCCCATCCATTGGTCAAGATTCCTCTTGAACAAGGCCAGCGAGGTGCTCTGCCTCACATAAACCGGGATTTTGTTCCACAGCATAGGGAGTCTTTGGGTGATGAATCTATCCCTCCAGCATGTCCTATTAATAACCGTGTCGAGGTATAAGTCTCCCACCCTTGTGGCTCTGAGGGATCTAGATTTTTTGAGATGAAGCATGTTCATCAAATCTGGGTTTGACATGGCCTTGTATGTCAGGCATAGGTCACCTCTGAGCAAGCGGTAAGCAACTGAATATAACTGGAGTTCTTTCAGTCGGGCAGCATAAGACAGATTTTTGAGACCCTTTATCCTTTTGGTGAGGAACTTTTGTGGCCTCTCCAGCTGCTGCAAGTGTCGGGTCAGATACATTCTGAATGGGGCATTGTACTCGATCATTGGTCTGATGAGTGATGAGTATAGGGAGACTATGACTTCCCTTGATCTAGATGTGAATCCCTTCATGATAAGGTGGGCAATGTAGAAGGTCTTCCTAACTACTTTAGCAATATGAGTGTCGAATGAAAGGCTACTGTCAACCTGGGTTCCCAGGTCCCTAATAACTTCTTCTGTGTTCAGGGATTGCCACCTATATGGTAGCTAGGGGTAACCTTATTTTTCCCGAAGGGTATGACTATGCATTTCTTGGCATTTAACTTTAGGCCATGGCTCTGGCACCAGTTATCCATTTCTGTGAGACCCTTCTGAAGGATATCTGTGTTGGATGTGTTTTCAACTACGGCCCAGTTTGCAGTCATCTGCAAACTTTGTCAGCCATAACCCTCCTGTGTTTGCTTGTACTTCAGAAAAGTAGATGCCAAACAAGAGTGGGCCCAGGACTGAGCCCTGTGGGACACCACTTGTGACAGGCTTTGAGTCTGATATGGCGCCAGCAACTCTGACCCTGTGGGTTCTGTCACTCAGCCAGTTTGCAACCCATCTTGTAATGTATGGGTTTACATTTAAGTTGATGAGTTTTTCAATGATACCCGAGTGAGGTATTGTATCAAAAGCCTTCACCAGGTCTAGGTAGGCTGTATGGACTGCCTTTCCCTCGTCAATGGCCTTGGTGACTGTTTCGAAAAAGTCAACCAAGTTTAAAAGGCATGATCTGCATTTGACAAAGCGAAACTGGGCTGGATCCAAAGTCTGCAAGTTCCCTATGTCTTTATTTATGAGATCCACTATGATCCTCTCCATGGCCTTGCAGATAAGGCTTGTCAAGCTAATGGGACGGTAATTTCCAGGGTTGGTGGAGGCACCGCCTTTGTGGAGTGGGACCACAGTTGCTGTGAGCCACTCCCTGGGTATGTATCCGGAGGTGAGACTAAGATTAAACAGCTGTCCTAACTGTGGGTTTAATTCCTCGTTGAGTCCATGGAGCACACAGCCGGGGACACCATCAGGTCCCATGGATGCTGTGTTCTTTGCCTTGGAGAGAGCAGTTCTCACCTGGGCGTTAGAGATGTTTGGGGGGCTACAATCATTTGGTATAGATATCTCTCCTTTGGTGGTGGGGAGTTTGCACTGAACCTGTCAGCCAGTATGTTGGCAATGTCTGTAGGATCAGTAATCTTCACATCATTTTGAACTAATTCTGAGCATATCTGGGAGTTTCCTCCTAGGTTTCTGACATAGCTAAAGAATGCCTTATGGTTGTCTTTAGAGACCTTAGCTATTTTTTTCTCAAAATCAGCTTTGGATGATTTTATGAGAGCTCTTAGCTTTTTACTTATAGTGATCAGCGGTGTCTTACCTTTTAAGGATTTTGCTCTATCTTGTAGTAGCTTTCTCCTTTTGTTGTAGAGTTTGTTTATGGCTGGGGTCCACCAGACTGGATGCTTGCCTTTGGTACAAAGAGTCTTTGTTTTGCTTGGGATTGCCTGATCCATGCAGCCCTGCAGGTGCTGGCAGAAGGCATTTGTAAGTGATTCAGCGGTTTGAGTAATGTTAACCGCCGGCTCAGGGGCCTTAAAGGAGACCATACTAGTCTTTAGAAGTGTGAAGTCGGCTTTCGAGAAGTTCTTTACTGTGGTCTTTTTCATTTCGGGTGGGGGCGGGATGAGGACCTCCAGCGAGATTAGTTTGTGATCAGATCTCACCAGTGAGGGGTATACTTCCGGCGTTGAACATTGTGCTCCCATGTTCGTGATGATGAGATCAAGTATGTTTTCTCCTCTTGTGGGGGTGGTGACTAGTTGTTCCATGGCATTTGAGTTTATGAATTCCAGGAACTTTTGGGCTAGAGTGTTTGGGCTTGAGTAGTGTTCCCAGTCTATATTAGGGTAGTTGAAGTCACCTAGTATGATGGTGTTCGGAGATACATTTATCCCCTCCAGTGTTTTCAGGAAGGCCATATGAGGTTCCTGAGTTTGCGAGGGTGGCCTGTAACATGCTACAAATTGCAGAGCAATCTTGCCTATGGTTAATTGCACCTGGATGGTTTCCGAAGCATCGTGCGATGCCACCAATCTTGAGGTGTGGGTGTCCTTGATGAATATGGATACCCCTCCTCCTTTCTTGGTATTGTCCGGGTTTTGGGGCCGGAACGCATGATATGAGGTAAAACCTGATAGTGCTGGGGTGCTCTCAGATAGTACTTGGAAATGTTTAAGCATGTGAGATAGTACTTGGAAATGTTTAAGCATGTGAGACAGTACTTGGAAATGTTTAAGCGTGATGAGGAGCACGCATATTCAATGAGCGCTGCTGCTCATTACGGTAACGCCTTGTAATTGTGGAGGCTTCACGCAATGCCTAATCAATTGTTAATGAAACCCAGAGAAAGTCTCTTACAAAGGATATTTTAAAGTCTGTTCCATGCTAAATCAGATCCCCTTTTAGTAGTGGAGCATCTAATGTTTCCTAGTTCAGTTCACCAAAATGTCACCTTAGTATTTCAAAACCCCATTTTTTTTTTGCTCAACACTATTGATTCAGTTGCTAAATTCTAATGGAACAATTTTCTCCATACATATTTGAATTCTAAATCAGTATTTCATTCTCATAACTTTTTGTCTACTTTTCCACCTATTTAATAAGATTCAGTACTATCCTTACAAATAAAGTTTCCACAAGTGTATTCTGAAGACACTTTGAAAAAAAATCTAATGCAATATTGAAAAATAAAAAGTCCCAAGAAGAATCATGTTTATTACTCATTAGATACATTCTGATACAAATACCTCTCTTATTGGGGTTTAAGTTGTTCAGATTACAGTATATTAGGGACTAAATGAATTCCCACCCAAGTAATCCGTTATCCACCACTGTGACTCTGCCGCCTGTGTTGCTTCAAATTTGAGTCCTAATACTGTGAAGTTATTCTTATTCAACTGCATTCTTTTTCGATACTTCACAAAGTCCATGCTCCCTAACTTTTATACATTTATCCTGAATTCAAAACTACCTGATGCTTGGTATATCAAAGATATAAAAGAATAAAACAGCGAAGCAGATTCTGCATACAACAGTCAACAATCAACATGACATAATTATTGGGAAATCTCCCTTTCCATAGCTGTTACAAAATAACAACTTACCAACTTCCTTTACCATCTGCAAAACTAAGGCTCCATACCGAACTGCTTATAACATTTGAAACAAATTCTTATAAGAAACATTATCATATGTGTTGTCAATATCTGTCTTCCAAATAAGTTGTTTTTCTGCTCCTGAAAAGTGCCAAGAGTATACCTTAACTGTCCATAATATATTAAAGGATCTATAGCCTGAATGTCCCTGAATGTTATCTGAAATAAGTGCCTTTATTCTTAATTGAAACCACTTCTGCAACATACATGCCATCAGTATATAGTCAACAGTTCAGTAATGAAACTGTTCTCCCATCAAATAGGTCAATTTTCACTTTCCCGTTCCTGAATAATTTCCAAGCAGTTACATCAAGTGAATCAATCACCTTAGGCTCTATACTGTTATAATATCATTCATATAAAGCAATACAAAAAAAGAAACACACACAGAACTGCCTGTCCTTTGATGTATTATAATAACAGTATGGCATTCTGTCTTTGTCTGTAGTTAATTGAAGGAACTTGAAGGCTTTAGTGACATCATGTATCCTGACACCTGAGAGGCAATTAATCATTGCCTTGTCTTTGCTCAGAATGGAGACTGCAGAATGTGTGTCTAACTATAGTGTTACCTAGAATCAGGTTGTTGCCAGATGCCTGGACATGCTGCCTTAAGTGCTTCTGCATGCCAATTATGGGACTTTTGTTGGTGTCTATATTTCATAGCGTGTCAGACTGAGATGCATGCTGGATACATGCTATTGATGCTTGGTTATTTGCAGGAGGTAAATTTGAGGGTTTACACTGGTCCCCAGTTCTTCGAATCCTGGGGGGGGGGGGGGGTCTTTGGTGAACATTTTTAGTGGCATCAGCACAAGATAGCTTCGAATTTGTAGTCTTTAGATGTTACGTAGGTGTTGGTGAGGGTAAGACAGTGTTGAGCTCACTGCATGTAGCTAGCGGAAAGAGGGATGTCTCCAGCTGAGATAAGTCTTTCTCATAGAGACCTTTGCAGTTAGAAGTTTATTATTAGTGCACATAAGGTAGAACATGCACTGTCTCAGGATTCAAAGTGCTATAAGGCTGGCAATAAAATAGTGGCTTGTGTGTTGACTGCCGATGCATGACCAGTGCAGTTGGTAAAGTGAGTGAGGATCTAAAGGGGGGCCGGGGAAATATTACAGCTGTGGAAGTTATAGTTGGACTGATTATATGCCCAGTATAATTCCACACTGCCCAGTGCAACTGGTACTCAGACTGTGCAGAACAACACAGCTAAGAGGAAACTTATCTAGCTCAACACAAGCAGTTTAGTCAAAGCAGAAATGGATGTGCAACTCGCTGATGTTATAAGAAGGTATCCTTTCTGCAATACTAGAAGAAGGACAGTGAGAAAAGTACACAACTGCCACACTCAAGTGCTGTAAACAATCCACATTTTACACCAACCTACATTAAAAAGTCTTACTCCAAGGATGTAGCAAAATTATTGTCAAACCCTCCTAGACCCATGAAGGCAAGGTCTCAGAAAACGAAATCCAGCACCACATTACTTTCAGGCATAGTTTGAGCAAAAAGTCAGCAAAATTAAAATGATCTCAAATACAGTATACCATACCACTCTGCAATTAGAAATGTTTTAGTGACTGGTGACCAGGGACAGCTCATGATACTGGCTGCTGGTATGCAGATTCTCCTACCCTCCCAGTTTCATTTAAGTGCTTTACTGCATTTGCATTTTCTTTGTCTTTTTTAATTTTAAAGTACTGAAGTACAAAATGTACAGCTTGCAGTCGCTGTAATTCTGAATTTGCTGCGGAACTAACATTCAGCTCTTACTGCACATGTGCACAATACTGGGTTCCATGGCAATGAAGAATGAAAAATGTTGCTGGTCTGTTTTTTAAAATTAGCCCAGATGACAAGCATATGCTCCAGCTCTTATTACTGGAATAAGGCAGTTATGCCTTGATGTCAACAATGCCCAGTTCAAAATGTAGTTTTGAACACAGTTTTACATGGGACTGCCCTGGCAGAAGCAGCATCCTGTAACATGACAGTAACAAGCACACGTGTGTGTGTGTCTGTGTGTGTGTGTGTGTGTGTGTGTGTGTGTGTGTGTGCGTGTGTGTGTGTGTGTGTGTGTGTGTGTGTGTGTCTGTGTGTGTGTGTGTGTGTGTGTGTGTGTGTGTGTGTGTGTGTGTGTGTGTGTGTGTGTGTGTGCACGCGCTAGCGCACATGTGTAGGTACCTCCTGACATAAAAGGTGAGGAATTCAAAGAAGTGAAAGCCAACAAGTTGCTGTCTGCCTTTTACTTTGTTTACTGGTTATTTTATCAGTACCAGGCTTGACTAGCTTTTATTACTATCTGCACTACTAGTGAGTGACAGAAATTGGACAAGTTAGGACCTGCTTAGTAAACCTGAACAAGAACTCTACTAGAACAGTCTTAGTAACTCAAAAGGTAGGACACTTGTCTTTGGTGCAGGAAGATTAGAAAATTGTGGGTTCTATTCCCACATCAGCTGGTTGGATTAATCTTTCCAATACCAACACTGCAGTGCAAGTGTAAGTGTGTGTGTGTGTGTGTGTGTGTGTGTGTGTGTGTGTGTGTGTGTGTGTGTGTGTGTGTGTGTGTGTGTGTGTGTGAGTTTGTGAGTTTGAGTGAGTGTGTGTGTCTGTAGTGGGGGGGGGGGTGCTGCAGTCCTTCAGTGTGCCATCCTGTGGATGAGACAGTAAACAAAAGCCCCATCTGCCTGATTTAGTGGTAGCTCTCAGGTGGATGTGAAAAATCTCTGTCAATAAAGTATACATAAAATAATTAAAATGCGACTGCAGATATGTGAATCCAACAGAGCAAAAGCATTATAGCCAAGGAGTGGACTCCTCGGTTATATGTTAGGAGACAGAGATACTAATTTCTATTTTTTTCTTAAATTCCAACATTGCATCAGGGTATACCTCTCAAACGTAATTAATTTTGGGCCTTAAAGTCAACATTCCATGCTGTTCTATATTGAAAGGGTTTGACACAGCAATTGCTGGGAATGCTTTTAACTGCTTTCTATGGCAAATAATACAGAATTATCTGCATTCATCTAAAGAAGTTCAGAATAAGTTTTAGCAGTTTGTAATCGGAGTACATTGCCACTCTTGATTTTAGATTTCAGAGGCAGAATCACAGAAAAACTCAGTTAATATAACTTTTGCTTTTCTCTTATTTGTAAGCACTTCCCTTTTCCACCATTGTTTCCAATAATACATTCTTAACTTAAGAGTATATATTTTAGAAGTATAGTTTCCGCCTTTTACATTTTTTTCTTATGTTTGTTCAAATATTTGTGAACTAGGCCAGGACAGTCCATTTTCAGCCATGGCCCTGGTTTCTAATATTCACAAATGTAACATGTATATTCCATAGGTAAGAGACGATTGAGCATAGTTTCAGAAATTATTGTGTTGTGGACACTTTAGAGACAGAGTTAATATTCTAGATGTAAAGTATTTTATGAAAAAGACATTAGAAGGGCTGGATCATAGTGAAAGAGTGTGTGTCTTGTTTATGTAGATGGCATTATAAATAGTCAGATGGGAATGCTTAAGTGTGGGTCATGTCTGATTTATTTATTTATTTAACATTTGTTTACTGGGAAAGTCTGACTTGGAATGAGCCAATTTTCAGCAGAGGCCCAGAGAGGAATGCTCCAGATACATGTATTTGTGACCTTGAATGATGTATAATAGCTGGCACTGGCAGTTAACAGTTAACACTTAGCCCAGAGGATTAAAGTTATGAGCCGTTAACAACCTGTTTCCTGTGATGCCGTTTTTTTTCCCCTTAACCTCCCTTTGCCTGCTGTGTGACCCTGAGCAAGTCACTTAACCAGATAATGCTACTGGGTGAGTCTAAAAATAGTCCAGGTGGGTCAGTACACTACACATACAAATAAAGTCATTATGTCTCAACTATTCCTGATTTTACAGCGTGCTCCTAATTTTGCCCCTTATTTCTGCCCTGTACCTCATACATTTTAATTTGCTGATAAACCACCAATGATTGCATCCACTCAGTAATGCCAGGCATCGTAGTGTCATACTTGTTGTTTTTAAATTGCATGTTGATACGAAACCTGTTGTTCTGCTTACTTTTTTAAGTGAATTAGAGTAAAATTAAAAAAGTGCCTGATTGTGGACTTTTCCCCCATTGTTTTTGACTTTGTGCAGTTTTCTTGAGCAAAAAAGTTCAAAGGTATGAAATTAACACATTTTAACTGTGCTCTGAACGTCCTAGTTTAAGTTGTAAGTTCACAAGCTGTCTGTGTGTGTATGTGTGTGTGTGTATGCAATTTGGGTGCATACAATTCATTATTTATAACAAACTTAACTATTGTAGAGTTATAGAAAGCATCCTGACAAACAACTCACATTGTGGTATGGAAGCTGCTCTATCTGTGAAAACAAAGCTCACCAGAGAATGGTGAAGGTAGCCGAGAGTATCATCAAGACCATCCTACCAGCCATCCATGACCTGCACATGTCCAGATGTTTAGGCAGGGCCAAAGTAATAATTAAGGACTGCACCCACCCTGCTCACAGACTGTTCATGTACCTATCATCTGGCAAGCGTGTCTGTAGCATAAGATGCAGAACTATGAGATTCAGAAACAGTTTATTACCACAGGCCATCAGACTGCTGAATCACGCTCCATGCCAACCATCTGAGCCATTAGTTCAGTGTGAAAGACCATCTCAAATTGTGCAATAACTTGGCTGCCTGTCTCAATCCAATATTAGTGCAATACTCAGTAAGTCGAGCCAATTCACTGGTCATCAGGGGTAGTAATAAAGCCAGAGAAATGTCTCATTACAGTGCAATATCTAATGCTAGTCTGTAACTGAGTCACAGTACAATACTCATTAATGTCTCATTCTGGGCAATACCCAACGTAAATCTTTAATGCAATCTCTTACCTCAGTACTGTATAATACTCAAGCAAGCAAAGAGATCACTGTATAATAAATGTTAAAGTGAGTTTAATTTATGTATAATATTAGGATTATCTATCTAGAACATTATGGTATATAGTAAGTAGTTATATATGTATTAACATCTTGTCTTATTAAGTCTATGCAATATCTGCACATTTCATAGGTTCATAGGTTCATAGGTAGGTACTAGGCTATCTGCCCAAGGGCATTTATAAGCCTAGCCAGAATTTGTTGGCTTTCGCCTCCCTTTTAAATTAGTTTCCTGGGCCTCTGTCTAGCAGGGCCACTGAAGTGATCCCAAGGGTAAATTTACAATTTCCCATCCACTCATCAAGATTCCTCTTGAAGAGAGTCAGTGGAGAGGGGCACTGCCTAATATAGACTGGGATTTTATTCCAGAGCAACTGAAGTCTCTGGGACAGGAGTCTATCCCTCCAGCATGTCCTGTTTATTGTTGTGCTGAGGGTTAATTCACTAGAGCATGTGGCTCAATAAGATTTGGTTTTCTTGAGGTGGAGCATGTCCATTAATTCTGGGTTGGACATGGCCTTATACGTCAGACGATCACCTCTGAGCAGGCGGTAAGCAACCGAGTACAGCTGGAGTTTCTTTAGTCGAGCTGCATAGGGTATCTCTTTGAGGCCCATGATCCTCTTGGTGAGATACTTCTGTGGTCTTTCCAGCTGTTGCAGGTGTTGAGTAAGGTACATACCAAATGGGGCATTGTACTCTATTATGGGCCTAATGAGTGATGAGTAGAGGGGCACAATGACCTCTCTTGATCTAGAAGTGAATCCCTTAGTGAATTTCTAAACACTTTGGCAATTTGATTATCAAAGGAGAGGTTGCTATCCACCTGGGCCCCCAAGTCCCTAATTACATTTTCCGTACCTAGTGGATTACCACCTATGTGGTAATTTGTGGGCACTTTGTTTTTTCCAACGGGGACGGCTATGCATTTTTTGGCATTCAGCTTGAGGCCAGAGATATGGAATTTCATTCAGTTTTTGCACTTGTATGATATTTGGAATAACAATAAAGTTTTCTTTGACTTTGGCTTTAAGCATTATTAATGTATACATTCTAGTAAATGTTTCTTAATGTTTTACTTATTCACTGTCACACATTGGCTATGTGTTGCACATACAGTCTTTGTCAATGTCTTTATGTCAGCATTATTTTGTCTTTTGGCTGTCAGGAACTGGGTAAAAACTCAGTTCAAGTAGTTCGTCCTCCGAAGCATCGGCCATGGGTAAATAGCAACAACAACTGAATAAAAACCCAAAAAACAGCAAAACCAAACTCAACCAAAAAAACACTGGTGCACCAGAAAATTATTTACAGAAGAGTTCTTGGTGATTTACATTTTTATGCTGATGAAGTCTACTGGACGAAAACATTGAATAAATCATTTTACGTTATTTCTTTGGTCCGTTTCTCTGATGCACCAGTGTTTTTTTGGTTGAGTTCGGTTTCACTGTTTTTTGGGGTTTTATTACATTTTTTTGTCTTTGTATTGCTAAGTACATTTATTACTTATTATTATATTTCCTAATGTAGCCCGAGTTGTAGCTGAAAAGAGTCCTGGGGCCAGTTCACTTTGCTGGCTACCAAAGTATAAATAAATATGAAATAGGAAAAAAGGGGGTGAACATGATAGAAATAATTAAAGAACTAATAAAAAACATTTTAATTCTGTATCATTCATAAAAGAGTACAAAAAAAACTTCCCACTGAAGGCATTGGGAGGTAGCAGACAGACAGTTTGAAGTCCTACTACTTGTCACCTGTAACTGTACAGCAAAGATCATTTATTGCAGTGAGAGTCTTCACACCTCAGCATGATAGTGTGGTGGAAGGCCTGTCAGTTATTTGAGAACTAAAACAGAATCCCTTTACAAAAGCTTGCTATTTACCTACTTTCTTTTTCTGGAAATAGCTAACAGCTATGTATAGCATAGAACAAGCTCTGTAAAACACATACATAAGGCTGAGTCAGGGAAACATAAAAGTAGCTCTGTTACAGAAGGTGTGTTTAGATGACAGCGCTTCACAGTCCTGCCATTCTATCTTAATGGCATCAGAAAACAACACTACTTCCTTATGTTTAGCATGACTCATATAAAGAGGACTTGAAATCTATTCTGGGAAGAAGGAACGAAAGCAAGAAAACAGGATCATGTTACCAAGGCAGGCCCCATCATCTGCCATTTTGAAGGAAACACATTCAGATTGTAAAAGAAGCACTTGGGTGATTTTGAGGCATTAAAATAGCTCAGAAAACAAAGATACAATGACAAAAAAAAAACATTTTTTTAATTCTAAGGTGGAGTTTTCTTTTAAAGTAAAATGGTAACCATTGTGATGGATGACCCTGCTGTAACATAGCCTCACCCCAATATATTTAGCCACTCCCATTCAGTTGCTTCTTACAGCCCCACCCAACCTCCCCTGGTTTGAAGTCGCCAGCCACCATTGTTGGTGACACTATAGTCTGGTGCACTGATTCTCTTCTCACTAGCATAGACAAAGACAGGGTAATGGTGAGTTGTCTTTCAGGTGCCAGGATCTCTGATAAGGGAACATATGCTGAATGTGCCCTCCAAGACTAAAAATAATTCCTCCATGGGACTTGACAATATATCCGGTTGTTTAAAAAACAATACTGAACAAGCCCTGGCAGGGTCACGCCTTAACCAATATAACCTGAGTTTACTCACTGGCATTGTCCCTGTGGTTTGGCACACAGCACTAGTGATGCTACTCCACAAGGGTGGCCCCATGACTGACCCCAGGAATTATAGGCCCATCAGCCTGACAAGCCTGTTTTACAAAGTCATGGAATATGTTATAATTGACATGATAAACTATAATATTAAAAATCTCATCAGAATAGACTCTCAGCAGTTTGGACATTGTAAACTATAAATCCTGTCTAAAGAAGCTGGTTAACTTCTTTAAAAGGGTAGCACAGATTGGTAATAGCAGTCATGCTGCATACATAACAAACCTTTACCTGGACAAGGCATTGAACACCTTCTTCCATGCTAGTATAGTTAGTAAGCTTAAAGCATTACAAATACATCCCAATATAGTAAAATGGATAGCAAATTTGTTCAAAGAAAGAACCTATATGGTGTGGGTAGCAAGTGCCTCATCAAAGAGTTTGAAAATGGTAAGTGGTGTCCTACAGGGTCAGTGCTGGAACCTTTTCTTTTTTTGTTCTGCTTTTACTTTTCCATCAGTCTTCAAGCCAAGAGCCAAGACCTTTGGCCAATCAAGTTTGCAGACAACTGTAAAGTAGTAGTCTTTGTTAATTCCCTTCTGATACCAGCAAGCATTTACACTCAGAAATACCTGGGGTGCTAAAATGGGCTTGAAGTAAATTCTAAAAAGTGCAATGTTGTCACAATTGGTAAACAACCCTCCTCAACACACATGGAGTACACCCTACTCCAAAATAAGAATGCTGTTAAAGATTTTGAAACTTGGGGTGAGAGTCAGGAAATCCTTGTATGTAACACAGCTAATTGCAAAGGAATATCATCTATATCTGAAAGGGCCATTTATTCAGAACTGATGAGGCCAATTACTGAATACAACATCTTGTTTGGGATGCACCTCACTAGACACATCAAACAACTAGAAAGACTCCATTAGTTTCTATCTAAGAAGATCACTGACTTAAACATCATAAGCTACCAAAGCAGACTTAAAGCACTGTCTCTTTATTCAGTATCTTATAGCTTTCTTAGGGGAGCTATGCCTTGCCTTTCATGCCATTAGGGACTCAGTGGTCAATGGCCTCTTGTATCTCTACAGATTAAATAATAGTTCCTGAAATACCAAAACCAGGGATTTACA
Source organism: Protopterus annectens (assembly GCF_019279795.1). Lineage (NCBI taxonomy): Eukaryota > Metazoa > Chordata > Ceratodontiformes > Protopteridae > Protopterus > Protopterus annectens. The sequence goes on along the minus strand of NC_056746.1, from coordinate 1,287,286,391 downwards.
TTTTCATCAGCAAAAAAAAAAAAAAACATGATAAAGAGGTAGATGCGTTACACAATGCCTTCTCCACCTCGGGAATAGACTCTCACTGCACATCAAGCAGTGTGATACAATATCTTAATTCAGACTGGAACTGGATGATTGGATGGATATTCACAAATTTATTCCAGGTCTGACTGGCCTTGCCCTCCATGAAAAAGGAGACACAGTCTAAGGGTGGGTACTGGAAAGGCATAATTAGCCACAAGACTTAATTGTCTTGTATTTCCCATGATTCTTATCATTCCTGTGGCGCTTGCACATACTGTCCACTATGGAAATACTGCTACCATACTGTTGTGCTCAGTGCAGCACCATGCAGTAAATACAACAGAAGAAAATAGGGACCAATGAAAAATAGGTAAAATCTGAAGTCCAATGGCTGTAAACCACCCAGAATGTGTATCAGTCTCTCTTAGATGACTCACAACTGATTATGAAGTGGCCACGATAGGAAACAGAACAACTCAGAATGAGCAAAGTGTAATCAGTAATATCAGGAAAGGCAATATTAGCTGAAAACAACTAAAATGATTTAAAATACTACAGGCTATGGAAAAAACAGCTGATATAACTAGGTGACTTAAGGGTAAGCAAATAAAACTAATTTTCCTGGCGTCTGTGTCTCTCTGTTTTCAGATGCAGCAACAAGTTACATGGTTGTCTGAGCAGTCTGTAATCTCTTTAAGAAGACAAAGGTTGAGATGGACCCCATACAGTAAATACAACAGAAGAAAACACAATAACCAATGAAAACTAGGTGAAGTCTGATGCTCAAGTGCTGCAAACTACCCAGACCTGTATCAGTCAATTTAAATCTGACTTATGTGGCTTACAATTGACTCTAAGATGGCTGCCACCCGTTCAAGCAGATACTCTTCAAGGCAATAAGTTAAATAAAATGAAACAGTATTAAACAAAAGAGAACAGCACATAATGACTTGCAGGGCAATCAGCAATATCACGCAAGGCAGTATTAGCTGAAAATGACTAAAGTGGTATAAAAATATTACAGACATTGGAAAAACAACTCAAAATACCTAAAAGTGTATAAATAGTATTAGTAAAAGCAAAAAGACCTAGAATAGCTTGACAACCTAAGTGCAGTCAAAGAAAAAAACCCTTTCTGGCTTTCATTCTCACTTTTCATTACAACTGCTAGTTACACAGTTAGGAAAGGGCAAATGGCTGAGGTCTCTGCAAATAAAAAATGACTGGAAGTGGCCATCATGAGTCACTCATTGCATGTAGAGTTAGAATATGTCCACAACACCAATACAGCAATTACATTTTTATAATTGCACCAGAGAGGTCCACGTTATCAGAAAATAAACACTCTTAAATGTATGATTATGCTTCATATATCTTACCTAGCTATGGCCAGCCAGAAGAATCCCTTCCTAAATAGGCTTTACTCAGGCATTTATAACATTTTTATTTAAATCTTTTTGAAATCATCTTACAAGAAAGACAAATGTAACCATGCTTTCTTAATGCTAATGTTATGTTATCATGATGTTAATATGTCCTTCCTTGTGGAATATTTTTTCCAAGTTGAAACTCACCAGCATTTTTGTACTCAGACCTCCATAATATACAAAGATGAGTGCTGTTAGAATGATCATTCTTCATTGGGTCAAATGGAAATCTCATAAATTCCCTTTGCCAAAAGCTTGAAATGCCAAGTAGACCCTGTATTACTGAGAGAAGACAATCAATGGGATAGACCACTGGTTATGTAGTGACCCCAATGTGTAGCTAAATAATCAATAAAAAAATGGTTATAGAATTACAGAATTGCATCAGTTAAGACCTTACCTAGTGCCTTCAAAAGTACAATTCCATAATAAAGTGTTGGTATATTGACTTTTGTTATAGTTTCTTAAATATGTATATATATATATATATATATATATATATATATATATATATATATGGGTTACCTTTAATTAATTGACAGCCCACTCCATCGAAACCAACTTCACCGACACGGCAGAACATCGACAATGGGAGAGCCGACGTTTCCCACACGGTAAGTAACCGCTTGGCCATCCTAAATTCAACAACTACCAGTAAAACAAATCCACCGATGTGGGGGGTTATGCCCCCAACACACCACACCCCCCTTTATAAATATTCCAACTCCGAAAACGCACTGCCTCGGGGGTAAGGGGCAAAGTTCAGGTTGATGGCCAAATGGTTACTTACCATGTGGGAAACAGTGGCTCTCCCGTTGTCGATGTTCTGCCATGTTGGTGAAGTTGGTTTCGATGGAGTGGGCTGTTGATTAACTAAAGATAACCCATATATATATATATATATATATATATATATATATATATATATATATATATATATATATATATATATATATATATATATGTATATCTACACACACACACACACACACATATATATATATATATATATATATATATATATATATATATAGGGTCTATATTATATCCTCAAATGCTTAAAAAAGCGAACGCTGATTGATCAAACTTATTTTCACGAAACTGCAAAATATCGAATCAGCAGAAACTCGAATTTTTTCCTGGGGAAAGAATTCGGTTGTCCGTTTGTGTTGCTTCGGTATTTTCAGTGTTATGGTGGAAAGTTACCAGTCGGATTCAGGTAAGTGTGCGATTGTGTGGATGTGAGTGTTAGGGTGATTTAGGTGAGTTAGGGTTATGGCTCAGGTTAGGTGTGTGTGCGATTGAGTGGACATGAGGATTAGGGTGGATTTAAGTGAGTTAGGGTTAGGGAGCGGGTGAGGTGAGTGTGTGATAGTGACGGACCTTAGGGTTAGGGTTTGGGTTAAGGTAAGTGGGTAGTTAGTGGTGTGTGCATAGTTTAGTGTAGGGTTAGGTATCAGATTTTAGGTGTATGTGTGTGGATTTCTGTTTGTTTTGTGTGCTTGTGTTGTGTGTATGTGTTTTGGATCAGTGATTTTTTTCCTTGGGAAAAAAAATCGCTGATCTGACAGTTTGAGATTGCAAGCTTTCGCTTAAATTAGGTCGATCAATCAGCGTTTGCTTTTTTAAGCGTTCGATGATATAATACAGACCCCATATATATATATATATATATATATATATATATATATATATATATATATATACATACATATATATATATATATATATATATGGATCTAGTACATATGCTCGAATGCATAAACCACCGAACTTCAAATAAACGAACAGAAACCACCGAAAACACCAGACCATGAAAATACATTCAACCGAATCACTAATCATCGAAAGTGATAACACAGTTTTAGTTTTGTAAGCTTGTCCCAGGACTCCAGGTGGTAGCCTACACATATCAGCCATATCTGTTTGTATACTTCTAACAATTCACCTGGATTGTTGGAATTTATATCAGACGGGCTGCTGTAAGTCAATAAATTAGTACTTAATTGCGCTATACTAAGTTCGGTGATTGGTGATTCGGTGGAATGTATTTTCGTTTTTTAGTGTTTTCGGTGGTTTCTGTTCATGTATTTCATGTTCGGTGGTTTATGCATTTGAGTATATGTACTAGATCCATATATATATATATATATATATATATATATATATATATATTTATTTTATTTTTTATTTATTTATTTTACATTTGTTGACTGGGATAGTCCGACTGGATGCATGTCCATTTTCAGCGGAGGCCTGGGGAGAAAAGCTCCAAGGGTAAGCAGATACAGCATTACGTAATACCAGTATTACATATTACAAACAGACTATTTACAGAGATTACATAAGTAAGCAAGTTAAACAAGTTCCACAGGTTACAGTTAATCCTGAGCACAAGTCAGGATTAAATTAAATTACACAGTAAACTGGTTAACAGATTTTTACACATTCTAGAGGGAGTTAGCTAGGCTTGATACATTGACATAGCCAGTTAAGTGAAAAATGTTGTTTGAGTCTAGTTTTAAATTGACCTAAGGTGGAAAGTAAGGTAATATCAGCTTGAAGAGAGTTCCAGGATCTACTTACAGAGTTTGCAAAGAGAGAATCACCGGCTGTGTTATTAATTTTGCTAGTCTTAATTAGTAGTTTGTTAGAGGATCGAAGCAGTCTAGGATTGTTATAGGAAGTGATAATATTTTTAAGTGCAGGAGTATTGTCCGGATTATAGAGGATTTTATAGGCCATAATCAATTGGTTATACTGAATTAGACTGGGTAGTTCAAGCCACCCAAGCTGATTTAGATTGATGCAATGATGTGTCCTAAAAGGCAGCCCAGTGGCAAACCTGGCAATGTGGTTGTAGCAAATTGAGAGTTTGTTAAGGACAGTCTTGTTTAAATTCGAGAGTAGAGGGGATGCATACAGAAGGGTTGAAAAAAGGTGAGAGCAAGCTATGGCAGTTTTAGCTGGAGGGTTAGGAAGGCTTTTATTCTGTAAAGTGACCCTAGTTTTTTATTGATGGTTTTGATGGTTTGGTTAACATGTAGGTCAAATTTTAGATTATTGTCTATGATGACACCTAATAGTTTTGTAGATGGGTCAGGGGAGATTATTGTGCCATCATTTGATTTTATGGTAAAGGTGAATGCGGTAGACCTACATGTTGGTGAAAATAACAGCATTTTAGTTTTTTTGGGATTTAGGATCAGATGATGTTCAGAAAGCCAGTTTTCTATTGTATTAAAAGTGGACTGGGTAGCTGACCATAACTCTACTGGAGATGTGGCTGAGCAAATCAGAGTAGAGTCATCAGCATATTGGATACAGCTGACTTTTGGGATGACAGTATAAAGGTCAGTAATGAAGATGGAGAACAGCAAGGGCCCTAGTATAGAGCCTTGTGGTACTCCAAGGGTGTTAGGTAGAAGGTTAGAGAGTTTGTTCTGCCAGAGGACAGCCTGCTGTCGACCATTCAGGTAGGATTGAAACCATTGGATGGCTCCAGTATCTAGACAGAATGTTTGCAGGGTGTGGATTAAAAGTTGGTTGATCAACCATATCGAATGCCTTGGAAAGATCCAAAAAGAGGGCTGAGGATATATAATTATTGTTGCGATTATGGTTTATGGTGTTAGTAAAGGCTAGGAGGGCTGAAGTAGTAGTGCTGTGATGAGGACGGAAGCCATGCTGAGTGTCTGCCATAAGGCGATTTTGGATTAGGTGGTGCATGAGTTGTCTATGAATACATTTTTCCATAATCTTTGCAAGTGGAGAGAGTATAGCTATTGGCCTATAATTGGAGAATTCAGTAGAGCTGCCTCCTTTGTGAAGTGGGATTACATAGGATATTTTCCAGATGGTGGGAATTTTAGCTTCTACTATGGTTCGATTGATTAGTATTGAGACAGGGTAAGCAATAGCATCAGCTGATTTTTGTAGGTACTCGGCAGGGAGTTGATCAGCAGAAAGTGTAGTGGGTTTTAATTTTTTGATCAAGGTACATATAAGTGAAGTGGTGACTGGTTGGAAGCTGAACGCGAGTAGGTTTCTAGGGGTGCTACTTTCAGGACCAGAGGAGCTAGGAGGTAGTTGGCTTGCTAGGGCTTGAATTGTCTCAGTAAAGAATTGGTTAAAACTATCAGAAACATT
>NC_056746.1:1287125788-1287275788 GCF_019279795.1 Protopterus annectens | reverse complement strand
TATATATATATATATATATATATATATATATATATATATATATATATATGAGTCCCCTTCAGTAGATCGAACGTTTACAAGTTTGAACCACATATGGCTGAGACCATATGTTCGAACTTGTAAAAGTTTGATTGGACTGAATGGAGATCTCTGTACAGTGCGGAAAGGGAAGATTTCCCATTTACACAATGTAGTGCGATCTCGGAGTTGGTATATTTAAGTAAGGGGGGTGTGGGGGGCACAGGGGGGGCATAGCCCCCTGCTATAGACATTTAGTTTTGCGTTTTTTATTTGTTTTTACTTCAGTGTTCAAACTTTTATGATTTCGAACATATGGTCTCGGACATATGTTGTTCGAACTTGTAAAATTTCGATCTACTGAAGTAGATCCATATATATATATATATATATATATATATATATATATATATATATATATATATATCTGTGTGTGTGCGTGTGTGTGTGTGTGTGTGTGTGTGTGTGTGTGTGTGTGTGTGTGTGTGTGTGGGTGTGTGTGTGTTGATGTGTGTGTGTGTGTGTATTCATATATGCAAACAGACATTTCACAGATGAATTGATGTTACAGTACTAAGATAATATAAATGTTGATTTGTTCTACATCTAAATGTCTTTAAATTGATATTATACATCGACCCCCAATTAATATTCAAAAACGTGCACACTGATTGTTCAGCGTGCACGTTGTAAGTCAGAGTTATAATAATGGAAAAAGGTCCAGTCGCCCGGACTTTTTCCATTACTATAACTCTTTTTTTACAGCAATGGAGAACGCAAGTTCTCCATTGCTTCACACTGTCTCGCTATGTTAAATGAGTTTATCATAGCGAGACAGCTTTAAAAAAAGCAACAGAGATTCTCCGTTACTTTTTTTAAAGTTGTCTCGCTATTTTAAACTCCTTTAACATAGAGAAACAGTTTGTAAAAAGCAACGGAGATCTTGCTTTCTCCGTTGCTTTTTTCAAAACTGTCTTGCTATGTTAAATGGGTTTAACATAGCGAGACAGCTTTATAAAAAGCAACGGAGATTCTTTTTTTAAAGCTGTCTCACTATGTTAAATTTAACATAGCGAAACAGTTTGTAAAAAGCAACAGAGATCTTGCTTTCTTCGTTGCTTTTGCCCACAGCTCTGATGTACTGTGTAGGCATATGCATGCGCAGTACATCAGAACTGCCGCAGAATACCAGACAGCTGCAGAAGGGCAGCAAGGAGGCATTATACAATGCCATTATTTAAGAAAATGTATTTATTTTTTCTTAAATAATGTCATTGTATAATAGCAATAACCCATTTCTGGGTGTGAGTAATGCTGGATTTACCCATGGTTGGCTTTGTTTGGCTACTTGGGCTTCGCCCTCATGACCAAACCACACCAACCGTGGGTAAATCCAGCATTACCCACACCCAGGCATGGGCTATTGCTATAATAATTACTTGGTGAGTGAGTAATAGATTGCTCCTGGGAAGGGGGCGAGGGCAGACACATATGCAGGGATTCCTTCCTAATTTATGTATATATATTATCACATCCACAAACTTGCACACACTGTTCATTTGTTTTGTTTTCTTAATTTTTTTTTACAACTCAAGAAGTTTTTATACTGTCAAAGTCTGACATAATTTTTGCAGCTGTTTTTGCTCTAGATTTTTCTTTGCATCTGCTTATCACACTCAAGTTTTTGTATTAGTCTGGTGAAGATTCATAGTTCTGATATGCTGTGGGTCATCTTTTCTATATGTAGCCCCTTCTAACAGTCTGATTACTGACACATCATTTTTCTTTTTCAACTACTGTAACCTTCTTCTATTCTGCCTGCATCTGTTCACATACTTTTCTTGTTTGTACATGTTCAGTACTATAAGATTGGACTAAATATTTATTGTTGCACTCGGTATATAACTTTTTATTCTGAGATGGTACATGTTCAGTGCAATTATAACACTGGACTGAATATTCATTGTTGCACTTTGTATATAACCATTATAATATGGAATATGCTTCATGTTTTCTGTAGTTAATTCACAGCTGTAGCAGGAACTGTGTTATGTAATTTATGTAGCTTCTCAGCTCTCCCTTTTTTAGCACAAGTTAGCAACTGTATGACGCACAATTCTGAAAGTTAAATAATTTACTTGAATCATTTAATCTTAAAATGATATGCCTAGTTATTAATTATTTTGGAGTACTTACTAAGAATATATGAAAACTAAGAGGAAAAGTGGCAATGTAATGTCATTTCACAAATGCCTTATGTTCCTGAATTTACAGTTTGCAAGTCAAACATCACTTCAGTCTTAGTTGTCAATACCATAGTTAAGCGTATGAGGTCTTTCACTTTTCTATTGAAACTTGAACTAGCTTTTGAAGTGATTAAACATAAGCTCACACAAGATACTGGATTTTTTCTATTGCAAGGACATAAATGCAAATATAACTTTTGGTTTATATGACCAAATAAAGATTATAAACAAGAAACAACTGTCTCACTGGTCATTTTTATGTGGCCACATATTTTTACTTTACTGCTCATTTCACCCTGCATTTCTTACTAGTGATGGCCAAGCCTAGTTTTCCTTGGCATTCTGGCCTGTACATTTCCATAATTGGATGAACTGTAGCCCTAGCTGGTGGTGAATTTTATCCAACTTCAGACCATATTTGGATCTCATCTAATCTGATGATGTAATTTATTAGTGCCAAATGTAGTGATCTAAGAAAGAAAAACTGCATAGTATTGCCCACAGTTACTTGAATTCAAAGAACATACTTACAAGGTACACAAAGGCATGAGAATATGAACAGACATATGGCCACTTACACCTAGTTGGTAAATGACAATAAAATACGACTTTTACTACCTGATAGTTAGTCAACATTCAAACCAAAACTTACTGTGACTTACGTGTGTGTATATAATGACACTATGCATCAGTGGACATCCATGAATAGTCACATCTTTTCCATCATTTTATAATACTCTGTTTATCTCAAGAATTCTGGCAAGACACTGTCGTCAAGTAATGTTTTACTGTATGCAATGAGTAATGTCTTCAACTGCTGTGCAAGTGATTTGTGAGTTACTGAGCAATGACAAATACATCAGCCTGAAATATTTCTAAGAAACAAGGGGCTGTGACTGGTACTTAGTAAGGAAAGGCATTGCTCAAGGGGCAGCTGGGAAGGATTTAGAAGTCATTTCTTTAAAATATTAGTTACCAAAATATATTAGAAGAAAAACTGCTGACACTAGTAGGAATATATGTACACACACATATCTATACGTCTAGCTATTTAATGTGTGTGTGTGTGTGTGTGTGTGTGTGTGTGTGTGTGTGTGTGTGTGTGTGTGTGTGTGTGTACACATGGGTCTACTTTAGATGAACAAAATGCCACTTACCTGAAACCCGTGTCACCGAGAAGAGAAGACTGACAGCACCACAACACTGACGTCCCAGAACAACAACTATTCATTCCAGGTAAGTAACTGCTCGGCCATCCAAAACAAACAAGTAAACTGAAGAAAACCAAACCCACCCATGTGGGGGGCTGTGCCCCCCCATACCACCCCTAACTAAATATACCAGCTCCGAGATTGGGGTAAGGTGCAAAGTTCAACAGGCTGGCCAAGCAGTTACTTACTTGGAGTGAATAGTCAGTGTTCTGGGACGTCAGTGTTGTGGTGCTGTTGGTCTTCTCATATCGATGAAGCAGGTTTCGGTTAGGTGGCATTTCGTTCATCTAAAGAAGACCTGTGTACACACATATATCTATATAAATATATCTATATATATATATATATATATATATATATATATATATATATATATATATATATATTTATTTTTATTTATTTATTTTTATTTATTTATTATATATATATATATATATATATATATGTCCTGGGCATGGGCAATTATTACTAAATGCAATCTTGGGTATTGACTAGCATACATGTATTACACTGGGATGAAACAACTAGGCTTGAAATGACCTTTGGTTCAATAACCTAGTAAACTTGTATGATTTTTTATATATATATATATATATATATATATATATATATATATACAGATGGGATCACTACATAATCTCAAAAGTTTGAAATACCGAATTTCAAACTTTCGAGACTATATAGCTGATACCCAAAATTACCAAAAGACCAGAAGCACGAATTTCAAAATCCCGATCATCGGGAGTTTGACATTCGTGCTTCTGGTGTTGCGGTATGGTGGAAGGTCAGGTAAGTATCTATGTTTAAATGTGTTGGTTAGGGTTTAGTGTGTAAGTGTGTGTTGTGACTGTGATGTGTGTGTGCGAGGGGAATGTAGGTGTGCGGTGGTGTTTCGTGTGTTTGTATATGTAGTGCGACCTTGGAGTTAGAATATTTAAATGGGGGGGTGTGGGGGGTGCAGACTCCCACATGGGGGGTGCAGGGGGGCTTTCCCCCCTTCTTGTCTGTAGTTTAGGTTTGTGTGTTTGTGTTCTGGGGGACGGTGTGTGTATGTGTATGTGTGTGGTGTATGTTGAGTGTAGTTTTTGGTAGTTTGAATTTCACGGTTTTGATGTTTCGGTATTTTAGTGTTTCTAGTATTTGGTCTCGGGATTTTGGGCATCGGTAGTTTGGGTTTTCGGGATTTAGTAGTGGTTCCATACATATATATATATATATATATATATATATATATATATATATATATATATATATATATATATATATATATATATATATATATATATATATATATATATATATATATATTTACTGTATATATGCTCACACACATACATACACACATATATAGACCTGGTAGCATTCATTGAATTAACATTATGTCAACATGGCTAATGCTGACATTAACGTTGAAATGCATGCTTTCTGGGCATGTGTCATGATTACTGCATGCAGAATTAAAAAAACAGCATTTTTTTTGCAGGGGCAGCCCCCCCCCCTTAACCCCACACACCCCTTGCTAATTATAAATACTAATTCTGAGATTACACAATCCCTAGGAAAAGGGCATATTCCCCAACCCTGTTTTTTTTCTGTTATCACACAACTGATGGCCATCTTCATTGCCAACCAAAGTGTGTCAACAATATAGAGGCCAATTTTGCCAACACTTGACCATTAGTTGGTAAACTGCATATAGCTATATAAATGTCAGTATACAAAACATTGGTCACAACATGTCAAAAAAGTGAAAGTTGACATGCTACAACTCATCCAGAGCAATAACCTTGGTGAATGCAAAAAAATAAAACTTATAAAAACAACAAAAAACATAGTTTTTTGAGGGGGCAAGCCCCCTCCCCCTGCTAATTATATATACAAACTCAAGATCGCACAATATCAGAGAAAGGGCTTATTCCCCAACCACGAGAATTGTGTGATCAAATTCACTGCTCCCATATGTGTGTGTATTTTATATATTCTATACATCTTATGCTTTTCAGATTCAATCAAACTGGCATGGGAATGCATAAACCTGGCTACTCATTAAACAGATTGCAAAGGCAATAGTTGGATGAAGGGTTTACTTACAAATATATCAGATAATTTCATGTGAATTTGGGAACTGCCAGCTTGAGAAGACATCCTAGTTATAGCCACCCCCTGCATTGTCTGATTTATGTGCATATAGCAATGAGACATACACTTACATACAAGAATATTCATTTTCAAGAGGTTCTCCTGTCCGATTCTCTGCTGGAGTGCGGGGAGTACCTTCTGTGTGGAGTCTGCATGTCCTCCCCATGGTTGGGTGGGCATTCAAAAGACATGCGTAAATGGACGTGCCTTCATTGCAGGTTGAACGTCGAGTTGGCACCTCCGCATTCGTGAAAATCTACTGCCAATCATTAGCGGACTGGAGTTTCGCTGTGCCGACCCCTAACCCGGAAAAGCCGAAAGACAACAACAACATAGATATAGGGCTATTTTTTCAGATAAAACTTAGTTGCTGATAACCATAAATCCTTTATGTTTACTACAAATCACTATGTACTAGTTTGCTCCAGATGTAAGGAATAATAAAACATCATACCCCTGCAGGCTGCCACCTCTGCCACATTAAATGGGAACAAATATAACCTTAAGTATTTGTGGCACATGGAAGACAGAATTCATTAACATCTCTACTGGTGAGGCAATGTGTGTAGGTGTGTTCCCAGAATCTTGGCATATGACCCATCTGCAAATTCTGCAGCAATAATGGATGCCCAAATGCATACCAGGGCATAGAATTGCCTCTGAAGCTGACCCCCACAGCAGCCATCTCTAGTAGTAAAAGCAAATTGGACTCACTCACTGAAATCTGCCTAATGCTAATCAGCAGATCTTCACCGGCCTACCAACAGTTAGCTGTACAAACCCATCCAAGTTACCGTTTGTTGAACTGATTCTGTTATTACTCTCCCAGTATTTTTATGGAAAGTAGAAACCTACACTCCTTTCCTCTCCTGCAGTGATTGTTGCCCTTAGAAAGCCACCCTTGATCTAAGAGATCTGACTCTAGTATCTGTCTCCCTGAAATGTCACTGATTGTGTCTACTGCCTGCTCTCTATGTTCCCCAACAGTGATCAAAGCCCTGCCTGCCTGTTTATATATGGTTTCCTGTGTGTGGCCTTTTTTCTTTAGCCTTTCAGAAATCAGAATCTCATATTGCTGTGTCCTCTCTCACATCATATTAGCAATCAGTGGCCTGATGCACCACTCAGTAACAAGTTAGTGAGCAAAGTAGGCCTTTGTCCTGATGTGTTTTCCTGTGATGAGCAGTGATGCAATCTAACCTCTCACTCCTGACAGTCATTACCTGGTCCCCACCCAGCTTTAAATCCTTGTTTGTCGCCAACCCTTCAAAATGCTGTAGTCCTTCTGACTTGAATGCTTTGCATCCCAAACGTGGATGCATTGAAATTGCCATCCAGATTTCCTAATTGTTGTGAAAATGAGCTTCAAAATTACTTTTGTTTATGGTTCAATCCTCATTGTATAGGTGTCTGGATTGGGTTTCACCCCACTTTACTGCCTTCCTTCAGGTTACCAGTTGCACATCATACACACGGCTTCCTTAATCACAGTTTTTTACTTACTACACATCACAAATAACATCATGTCTCACAGGCATCTTAGAGTGTTGTAGAGGAGGTTCAGCATATGTTTTTAACTTTTTGTAGTTTTTTGTCCCTCACTATCGTTATCACCCGTCACCCAGCCAATCTTCTCAATGGATCCCCATCACCAGAGTGAGGGTCAACAGAGAGTGGCCATCATTTAGACAGTCGTCAGAGGTGGTTTACGATTTTTTGCTGTAAGCCATGCTTCCCATGTGTACCCAGCAAAACACCAAGGAGCAGTCATGCAGTGACTGACCACAGAGGACATCTTCTCACTTCTGCAGAAGGCATTGTCTTCAAATAGCCCTGTCTTTTCCCTAAAGTACTTAGCGGTTTCCCCTGTCTCCACTGGGGAAGCCACACTGTCTTGTGTGTGTGAGTGTGCAATCCCCCCCCCCCCCAGGGGAGAGGTGAGTGGACCACAACACTTCAATCCTTTCCTTCCCTGCCTGGTGCTAATTGAGCCCTGTTCACCTGGGTAACAGCCATGGCTTTATCTCTCTACACCATGGAGGCAGCCGGTTTCCATGTCTGATCTACAAATATTTGGCTGATGCGCCATTTACAATGAACACTGATTCTGAATTCAGGTAAGGATCATATGGCCAATAGTCTGTCCATTATATATTAGATAAGATACAGGCTGGGCATAACTAATAGATTATCTCTTCTGATGTGTCATAACAAATGCATTATCCAGACCAATTCCTTTTTATAACCTCCCCTTCCTGCTGGCAATAAAGCCATCCTGTACTAGATGTCCATTTGGTCCTATATGGAGAGGAAACCCCATGATCCACTAGGGACAAATGCCATATGAGGGGGTTGTTATGTAGCCAGACATCAGGGTTGCTTCTGCCCTTATTGGCATCCTGACTATGAGGGCATTTTTTTATGTGGGAATGGAATAACCCCTCCCCTGATGATGATAGGATAGCTAGGTTTTACTGACTACCATTTTGCTTAAGTTAGTATTTATTTTGATTTTACAATTCTTTGTACTTTGGCCTACTCATATTCATGTATTGCTCTAGTGCTTTGTGATAAAATACTTTAATGAAGTTGAAGTTGAAGATGACTTGAGCACTTGCATTATCACAAGATCCACCTCTGCCCTTTTGTCATGGCGTACATGCGCATCTACATGCACTGACAAAAGCTGTCATCTTCAGCTTGGGTAGGCAGGCCTACCTTGTCCCTACAATGACTCTCCCATTTTGACATGCCTTTTGCCCTCTGGTAGAGCAGTGTTATGAAATGCCTGGGAACCCCATCTGTTCCACTCAGGATATGCATTCACAGTCTGTCTGCTTGCGATATAAACCACCTGAGACTCTAACTAACCTTGGATTGTCTGGGCCTTAGAAATTACTTTATCCCTCTATACCACCAGAACAGGCTAATCCCATACATTTTTGTGTTCAGCCACAAACTGGTTTCTACCATGTTTTAGCAAGGGTATCACTCACCATATTTTATATAAAAATAGCTTTTTCTCATATTACCCATGTCAACTTGAACCATGTAGTTGAGGTTTTTTCTTATTATTATTACTCACCATATTTTATATAAAAATAACTTTCTCATATTACCCATGTCAACTTGAACCATGTAGTTGAGGTTTCTTCTTATTATACATCTCTTTTTTGAAAGATGGTGCCAACTTGGATTCTATTGACTCCTTTAGAGTATTTAAGAGTTAGCACCAAGTCCGTAATCCAGCTCCTCTCCTCAAGCATACATACAATAAGCTCATTTAGTCTCTGTATGTGATTTATGGTGCGGATTGCGGATTGCACTTCACTTTTGACCCCACCCCCAGTCCAACCCGTGTCTTGTCTTTCTACTTACAAATGTGATGTATCCATAGCTACTCACGACAGTCCAGTTTGGTGTTACTCAATGTCTGTAAGAGGAATACTTTTTGTAATGCTTTCCTTGCTAAGCTCTCATATTGCTTGTTTACCTTCAGATTGTTGGACATGACTACCCCCGTCCTCTGTTTTGTTGTGTTGTGTTGTTGCTGCCGCTATCTTATCTTTCTGAGTACTCTGATCTTGGAGACAACTCAACACAAAACTGCTATAAGAGGGTAAATAAATATCCAGTCTTAGGGATTACAAATTATAAAGCTATGTTTTGTTTTGCAGTTTTCTTCTCCTGTACAAGCTTGGTGAAACATAATTGACAACAGAAAAACAAGGAAAAGTAGATGTGATGAAATACCTTTTATTTGACCAACATAGTGTTTGTAAACTTTTGGGCTAGCAAGAACTCCTCATTAGGAGATGTTAAGTTACAAAAGTTAGATACTGTGCTTAAATATTCTCTTGTGCCTGGAAATATGTCATACTAAGGATGAGCTATATACATTTTTTTCTGCACTAAAATGTTTTCAAGTGTACTTTTTTTAGCCAGTTGGAAATAACTGATGCTTTTCCTTTTCTAGGCACAAGCAGCTATTTAAAGTGATTTTTTCATAGAAAAAAAATTACCATGCCACCACAGTATGTGATGCATTATGTGCCAAACAACATTTTCACTCCATTGGAGATCATTTTTGGCATCTCCTTTTTGATAATCAATTTTGAAAAATGATGCTTTCCCCATGATTTTGTCACTGAGGCAAAGCAGTAAACTTTAACCTCAGTAACGATAACTTAGGGAAATGCGCATTGAGTCCATAGACTTTAATAGACATATCCTAGCGCATGTGCAAAGATGCATCCATTAAAGTATATGGATATACCTCATGTTATTTCTCAGTTACGTCACTGAGGGATAAATTAAATTTATTTGAGGTTAAAAAAACTTCATTGGGCTTTTTTTATTAAACATGGCTCAAATAAATAAGGAATAAAATTAGGACAAGTACCTGAATGCTTGAGTAATTGCAAAACAATGTTGGCTCAGAAAAAAAGGTATTACATCACATCTGAACCATCTCTAGTGTCATTGTGTTTTTTGTTAGTAGACCAAGACAACAGTTCTTAATTTTTTCTAACCTACTTTGTAATGCTTTTTCAGAATGAAGGCTTGTACATAACTGAAATTTAAAGTAATAATCACTTCCTGGACTTTCACTTTCCTTATGCATTTTACATGGCATTTCAGCAGTTGTTTATCCTGGCTTCTCAGCTGGTTTCTCATCCTTGTTTCTTGTGTAACAACCACATTGTATAATGTTTTGTCATATATACTTCATTTTAGATCTTTAGAAATGCTACTTATTAAACCGTTGAATGTGACTAGCCCCACACTAATGGAATTCCGCTGGCAGTTACTGCAGAGGATTACCGCCATGAGCTGTAAACCAGTTGTTTCCTGTAGTACAAGGTTTGATTCTCAGCCTTCATTTGCCTACTTTGTGACCTTAAGCAAGTCAAAAGCTGTTCTTTGGGACAACTGGAAATTTGAGCTAAGCTCTTGGACTGCATTCCTACTAACTAATTATGAACTTTAATAGGATGGCAGCTAGTGCAGAGGATTAAGGCAATAATCTGTGGCCTGAACCCTGTTTACATGAGAACAACAGAAATGGAGGATGCTAGGTAGCAAATGCCATTTAAAATGAGCCTAATAGTCCAACGTATTTAAGATATTACTAAAGTAACCATTTATTGTTTGTTTTCAGATAAAGTTTACTTCTTTGGTGAGTTCAAATTTATAGTCATTGATCCGAATCATAAACCTAGTTTTATATATAAACACACACACACACACACATACACACACACACACACACACACACACACACACACACACACACACACACACACACACGCACACACGCACACAAGCACACACGCACACACGCACACACACAGACATGCACACGCACACACACACACACACACACACACACACACACACACACACACACACACACACACACACACACACACACACACACACACTCTATCTACGGTGGATATAAAAAGTTTACACACCCCTGTTAAAAATGCTAGGTTTTTGTGATATAAAAAAATGAGACCACAATAAATAATTTCAAAACTTTTCCCAACTTTAATGTGACCTATAACCTGTACAATTCAAATGAAAATCAAACAAATCTGTTAGGGGAAAAATATAAAAATAAAAAAAGTACAATACGCTGATTGCATAAGTGTGCACATCCTTAAACTAATACTTTGTTCTGTGTGCACACCCTTAAACTAATACTTTGTCGGAGCACATTTTGATTTAATTACAACATTCAGTCTTCTTAGGTAGGAGTCTATCAGCATGGCACATCTTGACTTGGCAATATTTGCCCACTTTTCCTTGCAAAAGTGCTCCAAATCTGTCAGATTGTGAGGGCATCTCTTGTCCACAGCCCTCTTCAGGTCACCCCACAGATTTTCTATTGGATTTAGGTCTGGGCTCTGGCTGGGCCATTCCAAAACTTTAATTTTCTTCTGGTAAAGCCATTTTTTTGTTGATTTTGATATATGCGTAGGGTCATTGTTGTGTTGAATGGTGAGATTCCTCTTCATCTTCAGCTTTCTAGCAGACACCTGAAGGTTTTAGGCCAAAGGTGATTGGTATTTGGAACTGTTCATAATTTCCTCCACGTTGACTAAAGCCCCAGTTCCAGCTGAAGAAAAGCAACTTCAAAGCATGATATTGCTACCACCATGCTTCACCGTGGGGATGGTGGTCTTTTGGTGATGTGAAGTGTTGTTTTTTTTGCACCAAACGTACCTTTTGGAATTGTGGCCAAAAAGTTCATCCTTGATCTCATCAAACCATAACAGATTTTCACACATGTGTTTGGGAAACTTGCTGTATTGTTTTGTAAATTTTAGCCAGGCATGGATGCTTTTCTCTGTAAGAAAAGGCTTCCATCTTCCAACCCTACCACATAATCCAGACACATGGAAAATATGGGAGATTGTTGTCACATGTAATACACAACCAATATTTGCCAGAAATTCCTGCAGCTCCTTTAGTGTTGCTGTAGGTGCCTTGGCAGCCTCCCTGACCAGTTTTTGTGTTGTCTTTTTGTCAGTTTTGGAGGGCTGTCCAGTTCTTTGCAACGTCACTGTTGTTCCATATTTTCTCTACTTTTTCATGACTGTTTTCACTGTGTTCCATGGCATATCCAATGCTGTGGAAATTTTTTTGTACCCTTTTCCAGACTGATACCTTTCAACAATGAGATCCCTTTGATGCTTTGTAAGCTCTCTGCGAACCATGGCTTTTGCTGTAGTAGGCAACTGAGTAAATGTCAGGAAAATCCTACTAGGACAGCTCAACTTTATTTGGGGATAATCAGAGTCTTGTTAATTGGTGGCAGGTATGTAGCCAAGAAGACTGAATATTTAAGGGTGTGCACACACAACAAAGTATTACTTTAAGGGTGTGCACACTTATCCAACCAGCGTATTGTACTTTTTTATTTTTTATATTTTTTCCCCTAACAGATTTGTTTGTTTTTCAATTGAATTGTACAGGTTATAGGTCAAGATATGCAATATATATATATATATATATATATATATATATATATATATATATATATATATATATATATATATATATATATATATATATATATATATATATATATATATATATATATATATATATATATATATATATATATATATATATATATATATATATATATATACATATATATATATATATATATATATATATATATATATATATATATATCCCAAACCGAAAATGGTGCATGGAACACAATAACATTGCACGGACTTGAAACACACAATCCACAATACTTCCAGCACTCCAAAATTATTAAATCCACAGTCAGCGTGAAGTAAAAGTAGTTTAATGGACAAAACAGCCCAAAACAACACAAACCGGTGGCCGGTTTCGCTCACAGCATCTTCAGTGTGCATAAACCTGTTACAAAGGCCGTACTGATATACGTATAACATGTACTCTTCATCTCACTATTTAAAGGTGCAGATGCACTCAAAGTAAACAGCTTGACTCTTATGGTGCATGAAAATTAAAACCTATGATAATGTTTAACTGTATTAAACAACAAAATCTATACTGATATGCAATAAATAAATAAACCTACATGTGACCTAAATATACCCTAATCTAATAAAAGATAACTTTTTTATCATAATTCTAACCATGAACCCTAAACTGCAACCCGTATAACAAACCAACTAGTGCACAAAACTTTTACCAATAATAACTACCAGTGATCATTTAATCCTGGCTTAAACAAAGCCCCCAAGTTTACTATCCAACATCGTTCCTTATGAGTCAACATACGATGTTTGTAATGATCCCCTGTATTATGTGTGGATATTTTATCCAATCCTATAAATGTAAAATGTGCTGATGGATGAACCAACTTATGTTTATAAAGGGCACTTCTAGTACGTTGACACTTAATATCACTTATATGTAGAGATATTCTTTGTTTAAGTGTACAAGAAGTCTGCCCTACATAAAAAGCACCACATTGGCATACCGCCATATATATTACCCAAGTACTGTTACAGGTAATAAAGCATCGAATGTCAAATGCTCTTTTTGTATTCACGGATGTAAAGGACTTGGTTTTAGCCATAACCTTACAGTGTTTACAAGCACAATAAGGATTAAGCCAGGATTAAATGATCACTGGTAGTTATTATTGGTAAAAGTTTTGTGTACTAGTTGGTTTGTTATATGGGTTGCAGTTTAGGGTTCATGGTTAGAATGATGATAAAAAAGTTATCTTTTATTAGATTAGGGTATATTTAGGTCACATGTAGGTTTATTTATTTATTGCATATCAGTATAGATTTTGTTGTTTAATACAGTTAAACATTATCATAGGTTTTAATTTTCATGCACCATAAGAGTCAAGCTGTTTACTTTGAGTGCATCTGCACCTTTAAATAGTGAGATGAAGAGTACGTGTTATATGTATATCAGTACGGCCTTTGTAACAGGTTTATGCACACTGAAGATGCTGTGAGCGAAACCGGCCACCGGTTTGTGTTGTTTTGGGCTGTTTTGTCCATTAAACTACTTTTACTTCACGCTGACTGTGGATTTAATAATTTTGGAGTGCTGGAAGTATTGTGGATTGTATATATATATATATATATATATATATATATATATATATATATATATATATATATATATATATATATATATATATAGCGCATATCTTGCAAAATCCTCTAAAGCTAGTTAGAAAGTTAACTTAGCATCCCTAGTTAAGGATAATCATAAGGCATTCTTTAGCCAGATCCAAAATCTAAAAGGGATCGGCCAACTATGTGCCAGACTTGTAGTGAACCTGAGGAAATTGCCAACCTTCTAGCCGATAGATTTGGCGCAGACTTCATCCTTCCATCCCCACCAGCAATACCTCAAAGCATACCTGACACCAGTTCTCTACTTAGTATCTTCAAAAGAGTAGGTTATATCCGTGGTCTCCGAGGCCAAAAACATGGCCTCTGTGAGGCCAGATAACATCCCCAGGCTGCTTACTAAACAATCAAAAATGAAAACTAGTGGAACCACTGAGCATGCTCTTCAACCTCAGTATAAGCACAGACTTTCTGTCCCAGCTGAGTGGAAAACAGTGACTGTAATCCCCTTGCACAAAGGGGGTCCCTCAGCTCACCCCAGAAACTATAGACCCATAAACTTAACCAGCCTTATCTGCAAGGCCATGGAGGGGATCATTATGGTTCTTATCAACAAGGATATAGGTGAACTTCAAACTCTTGACCCGACCCAGTTTGCTTCATTGAGGGCAGATCTTGCCTGCTGAACCTGATGGACTTCTTTGAGAATGTCACCAAGCCTCTGGATGAACTCAAAACTGTTCATCCTGCCTGTCTCGACCTAGCCAAGACCTTCGATGCAATCCCTTACTCGGGCATCATTGAGAAACTCACCCAGCTGGGGATTAACCCTTGTGTCACTAGATGGGTTGCCAACTGGCTCATAAACAGAACACATACAGTCAAAACTGGGGATGACAACTCTACTACAAGACCTATTATCAGTGGTGTCCCACAGGGATCTGTGCTAGGCCCCCTACTGTTTGGTATCTATTTTTCAGAAGTCCTGGTGAAAATTGATGGCCTTTGGCTTACCATATTTCCTGATGACTGCAAACTGGGTGCAATCACTGAATCCCCCAAAGATATCAACAAACTAGAAAACGAGCCTACACAGACAAATGACTGGTGTCAAAGCCATAGACTTAATGCATTTTTTTGCATGTAGCTGTATGTACCTTGCCAGACGTCTGCAGCAACTAGAGAGACATTAGAGGTTTCTCACCAAGAAAATTCAGGGCTTATAGCACATCACTCAGTATCGTATAGACTGCTTAGAGTCAAATTGTGCCTGGCCTACAGAGCAGTCTCAGACCCTGCCTTGATGAAGCTGCTGCACATCCACAAATCCAGTGGAACAAGATTCACTCGCTCTAGGGATCTTAACCTAGCCTGCAATATTAGCAGGGCATGCTGGAGAGACAAACAGGTCTCCCAGAGGTTGCCACTCCTCTGGAACAAACTCCCAATTCATGTAAAACAGAGCTCTTCAATGACCCTATTTAAGCATAACCTGGACAACTGGATGGGAAACCATAAATTTACACTGAAGGTTTCACCTATGTCCCTCTTAGACAGGGGCAGCCAGTGCTGATCTTAGATTTGCATGCAAACATAGACTATATATCTTGGCCCATAAGGGAACAAGGGTATAACATGGCTAGGCTTATAAAGGCCTTAGGGCCAATAGCCTAGTAACCTCCTATGAGCTATGAGCTATATGCATTGCTGCCATCTAGAGCCCTCCTGGAAACAACATCATATTACTAGCAGGAATGCTCTACTGATCCCTCATAATATCAACAAGGAAACCATCATCACAGTTAATATCAATATAGAGTACCTAGTTATCAACCCAGACTCTCCCACACTCTCTAGCAAACTCTTTAGTTTACACAAATTTACACTACTGTTACTCAAATGGACAAATGCAGTAATAGGAGGTCTACCTCACGATGGATTCTCACCACCACTCCTAATGAAATTAACACTGCTGGCTGCCTACCTGATATCATCAGTGACCATCTACTGACCTTTGCTGTGAAGCAATCTAATTATGTGCATAAATGGATGCTCTATAATAATGTGCAACACATCCCTCCTTCAGTAATGACACCGTCATTAGCTACCTCAAGAAATACAGCTTAGCTAGTCTACAGTCCTTTCCCCTAGATGACACTGTAAGTCATTTTAACAATGCATTCCTCAACATACTACACAAAGTAGCTCCCATCAGATCCGAATTGATCAAATCCAACCCAGCACCATGGCTCACAAGAGAAACGAGGCAACTCGTGCTAAACAGAGATAATGCTTGGATAGCACAGCCTTCTGACAAAACACTACAAAAATGTCAATATTTTAGACAAATTAGAAATCTTTCTGATCTAAAAGTCAGATCAGACAAAACTAAATACTTTTACAAGCTCCAAGATAATCACCAAAAGAACCCTAAGCCTTTCTAGAATGCAGTCAAAAGACTATTATGTCTAGGCCAAGCTACCACTCCTTCAACTATCTACCACCAATAACTCAGAATGAATAGTTACCTAATTCAGTACACATTTCATACATTGTGTCTTCCCTCTTCTTAACAAACGCACCGTCCAGCCTCACTACCCCAAACAATACTAATAGCTACCAAACTTCCTTCTCCCTCCAGCCAGTATCTACCTTTTCTGTCAAAGAAACAGCTCCTAAAAGTGAAACATTCCACCCCAGCTGTTGACAACCTACCACCAGAATATCTCAAATTTACTGCTCTACTATCATGTACACTGTATCTATACTGATTAACCGATCAATTACAGAAAGTCTTGACCACTCTATCTGGTAAAATTCACACATCTTACCTCTGCAAAAAGTAGGACCACCCAGCAACCCCTCCATTTATCAACCTGTAGTCATTCTACCTCCACTCTCCAAAAATACTAGAAAAATGTATTAATTCCCAACTGCTATTCAATTTTTAGAATACATTCTTCTCTCCAGCACTTAACACTGTTTCTGACCTCACCACGGCACCACTACAGCTCTACTCAACCTAGTGTCCTCCTCTTTCTAGACATCTCAAAAGCATTCGACACAGCTTCACACCGATGCCAGCTCCATGAACTATCTTACCTAGGACTCTCTCATTCATCCCTTTGCTGGTTCCACAGCTATCTCACCAACAGACTCCAGGCTCTAAAATGGAAATGAGATCTGTTCCTGTTTATGTCTGTCACTGTTTGCATACCTCAGGGGTGTATTCTAGGCCCTTTGCTATTTAACATATTCACTAGTAATATTCATAAAGCTACCAAAGAAACCTCTGAAGTACATTATGCAGACGATGCAACTTTCATGCGCTCTGCTCCAAGTCTACCGCTACTACACAAGGTGACTCAGGACTCCTTTTCCTCTGTTGAGGTCAGACTTGATTACCAACTATTTTTAAATACTAAAAGAAATCTCTGTCCACATAGAAACAATCCTTAATATCACATCAGCAAATAATATCACAATTGAGATAGTTTCCAGCACAAAACATCTTAGTGTTATAAATGATGATAACTTGAAATATGATCAGAATGAGACTCAAGCCATCAAGAAAACTTGCCAAAAGCTGGGCTTCCTCTACTGAAACAAGCCCTTTCTCACCAACTGCTCTAGGAATTCTTTAGCAACATCTTATCTTCTTCCTTACATGGCAGGGGTAGCCACCCAGTGGTGTAAACCTTGGCTCAAAATGATTGTCAGTGTTGAACCCATGTGCAAAAATGGGAAAAGAGGTTGAGGATGGATGGATGGATCTTATCTTCTTCCTTCACTTTTCTATCAGCACCCATCGTGACTAATCTTCATTCCACCTTAAAAAATAAGCTAACAGTTTGTTACAACAAAACAGTTAAGTTTATGTCCAACTTACCAAACCATTCACACCACTGCCTAGCACTAAAGCATCTGCACTGGTCTGAACTACCTAATTACCTTACCTAGTCTTAACTACTACTCCCCTCCTATGAATCTGCACTCACAGAACAAATATTTCCTGACTAGGACCAAGTGTCGTAACAGTGCAGGTGACTCACTTTACTCATCATACAACAGCACAACATTGTCACGTTTCAAGCACAACCTAAAAAAACACCTAACTTCCTCATGTCTATATGCTCATGCTCTGATCCTGACTCACCTCACTTTTCTTTCTGTTTCACTTCCATTATCAATCTGTAAATCACCCTGACTCTCTCCTCTTTCTTAATCCTTATCTCATTTTCTCTTTCTTTCACCTTGACTACTACTCCCCCAAGTAACTTATATTCTTTATCCTCTTCTACTAATACCCCTCCCTTACTCACATGATCTCCTGTCCTATTTACTGTTATCTCATCGTCTTCACTGTAAGAAGTTTTTCTAATGTTTTTCTTGATTATTTCTTCTTATACCCTTCCACCTCCTCCTCTGTTTTCTTCCCTTGCTCTACTGACATCCTGCTTCATTGCCCATGTATCTCCAGGTATTAATTATTAACATATTGACATGTGTTTGACTTATGTATGATGATTTAACTTCTAAAGTACATGATAAATGTATTTACTATTTATGTCTCAATATTACCTGCAAGTAATGCTCAAAATGTTTATTTTTTACTGTTATTTATTTAGAATATATATTGTATATGGAGCTTTTCTCTATGTGACTCAGCTGAGAATGGGACTTGTGCCTAGTCAGAGTTTCTTGATAAACAAAAGACAATACATAACTAACTAACTAACTAACTAACTAACTAACTAACTAACTAACTAACTAACTAACTAACTAACTAACTAACTAACTAACCAACTAACTAACAAAACATATTTTCTTTTGATGTGCAATGACTGGTGAGCAGATTGTTGCTGGCATCTCTTAGGATGGTATCTGATGATGATCTTATTTATATTTCTCACTTGGCCTTGCAGCCTGATATAATTTCTTTGTGCCATCTGCAGAGTCACTTTCTAGAAGCTTGTAGAGTGTCTTTGATGCCTTGTTCTTTGCTGTTGTTATTGCCCTCTTAGCCTCTTTGATAGCCGACATGTACATTCTTAGCCTGATCCATTTTTTCTGTTTCCCAATTTTCGTTCCCTCCTTCTTTCTTTTAATAACTTCTTGTCCTTATAGACAGTTCATAGGTCATAGTTCATAGGTAATTACCAGGCTAACAACCCCAGAGGGCCTTTATTGGCCTAGCTATGCTTCCCAAGAATCAAACCCTGTACTTTGTGTCTGTGAGGTAAACACCTTAACCATTATGCTGCCCCCAACCTAACTTCTACATTCCACCACCAAATTTCCTGATGTACCACATTTCCATACCTGTCTCAGCTGCATATCTGTTTTATAATCTTCTCACATACTGTTTTGAGATGATGTCATTCTTTTTCCTGGACTTCACCTATTTTCTCTTCTCTATGAGATGTTAGACCCACGAGTATTTCCTTTAACTATTGTGCTTCTGCACCAGTCAACTTCCAAGTCTTCATCTTGGTCTGTGTTGATCTTATAACCTTCTCTGACCACAGCTTGCAGCTGACTGTGGTCACCTGTAGTTTAAGCTGTGGACCAAATGTTTCCCCTGGGGATGACTTTGCAATAATTGATTCTATGCAAATACCCTTTCCTTACTAAGAGGAAGTCAACCTAAGTTTCATGTTGGCCACTCTTGTATGTGATCTTGTGACTGTCTCTCTTGCTGAACCATGTGTTGGCTACAATCTAACCATTTGCCAGTCAGAATTCTAAAATAGCCTCCTTCTTTATTCTTGTTGCCCTGCCCATTTGGAACCAGACAGTGTTTTCCATGTCCTGATATGAGCATTCAAATCCCCCAATATCAACACCAACTAATGTTATCCTGATTTGTCTAGTAGGTCCGCACTCTATTCCTCACATCACAACCCTGCTGTGGGACATAGGCTGAGATTATGAATACTTCCCTGTCTTTACACTGGACTGATTTACATGAGTATGTCACTAATTCTGATGGCATCTCTTATTGCCTTTATTAGATTCTCTCTTTTCTCAGCTCCCACACCATCTGCCATCCCTCAGTTGTAGACTTTGCTGCACTTTGCTGTCTCCTGGGATAAACAGGATGTCAAGTCTCCTCCTTAGCATAATGTCATCCAATTCTAATCTGCATTATTTCAGTGAACCTGTGTTAGGTGTAGCAATTCTTATTTCACGCTAGGTAGGTTTTATGCCCAGCTTTCGATAAACAGAGCTACCCCATGAAACCCAGGCTGGACAATTGGATACTGGTCAGACAGTAGCTTATTGATTCAGCACTGCTGGGCTTTATGGTAGGCACACAGACCCCCTTCCGCCATTAGCATGTGTCTTTGGTGTAGGTCAGATCCTCGAGCTCCAATTATATTATGTAGAGAATACAGTAAACAACAGTTTATGCCTAAAGCAGTGAGTCTACACAATTCTTTCCCTGGAAGGCACCATCCAGAGTCTCTGTTTGCTACTCATGGCTCTTTTCAGTTTTTGGTGAGTTTGAGGTTGAACACTCAGCAAGTTGTTGAGACCCACAATGACATGAGGAGAACACAAAAATTACAGGCATTTGCCAGAAGTCAAGATCAAACCCTATACTTTTTGCTTGGGAGAAGAAGAACTTAACAACTGCACCAGCTGCACATACATGCATACATGTGTACATACACCCATGCATACACAAATTTCCAAGAAAGATGCTATGATAAAAGGCATACTGAACATCCTGTTACCACCCACAATGTTTCCTTCACATAAAATCACCAATTCATTATTGAACTTATCAGGTTCTTGTTGAAAAAAAAATATTTATTTATGTTTTTTGACTGGGTTATCATGGGAGACCCAAGGTAGTATCCATTACATGTGAAAGGCAACTTAGTTTAAAAAGTTGTACAGAACAATAAATCTGTTTTGACTGTCATCTGAATGACAACTGTTTGTTCAACATTCATCAGTTGCTTTGATAGCTTTATGGTCAAAACAACTGGAATTGTGATCTGGAAGCTCTTGGTCTGAGTCCTGGTAGAAACTAAAACAGGGTAGTTGGAAGGGAAACCAGTTAGACACTTGGAACTTTAGGTGACTGACATGGAACTACCTTAATGTAACCATGAGTCCTGAACTAGCTAGGCACACACTCACCTCATAAGAAATAAACTAAGGTTTGATATCAACAGTTAGTCCACTTAAAGAGGCAAAATGCAGGGTGCTTGTTATGAAAAAAATCTAGCACTATATTAGGAGTTTTGTTTATGTCTTAGGATATTGAATGGGTACAATGCAGCCTGTGAATTTCAATGATTTTGTATTCAATGTTTTAATGTCAGTGTGTCTTGACAATTATTACATATATATTTGTAATAAATGTCAAGATAAGGCTAAACTATTAAACTGTTAAATAAATGAAATGTCATTAAGGTCATAGATAGATATAGATATAGATATTTACACATACATATTCATACAGTTGCAGTTCATAAGAATGAATGCTCAAAACAGCAAATGTTCTTTTTCCTTTGTTTCACCTTCTAATGGCTGCTCTGTGTGCGAGGTTACAGTACAGCAGGGTCTGGGAATTTGCCCCACTGTTGTGTGATCTCAGAGATGGCATAAATAACTGTCAGAGTTTGTGGTGGGGGCAAATAGGGCTTAAGGTCATTTGCAGGGGTTTATATAAATAGAATGAATGGGGAGTGTCACAAATGTTTTGAATACTTGTTTTCAAGTTTTTCTTGTAATGACCCTAGTGACATTTCATTTATTTAGCATTTTTAATAGTTTTGTCATATAAGGATTTGTAAGTTTTGCAGTATAATGTCTATTTAAATTAGTAGTTATCTAAGTAGTATATGCTATCATTGTAAATGAAATTTAAATGAAGCCACTCGGCTCTTATGTGAAAACCAGTCTCATACCAGTGATAGCTGTTATGACTGCCAGAAAACAAACTATACCTGAAGTAAGGTAGCTATTCATGCTAGCACATGTCACTCCAGACTGCTATATGTCTTGACAGTTATGTTTTGCGGTATGCTTCTACTGGTATATGATAAATTAGCTATTGTTCTACTGTTATTTACAGCATGTCAGAAATGAGAGAGCACTTAACACGATGTGACATAATACAATGCATTTCAATAAATTCTAATATGAAACTTTTTATACACACATTGATGATAGTAAAAAACACAAAGTACTATATTTAAGGATCTCTCAATCCACATGTAACAAAAAATCATAGAACTGTATTACAGGTAAGGATTAGTTGGCCATTCATATAGGTAATTAGCAAATGCTAGTTAACCTTTGCCCAAATGTTTTCACATACCTGTAAGTGACATAATTTCATCAAATCACATTTCAGTAAAACCTGAATAATCAAACCATCCCAGCGAACTGTCAACCATCAAAAGATTTTTCTTTAGAGAAAAAACTTTTCACATGATTTTTCAGGGGCCCCGTCCTGTACACTTTTAACTAATGTTACTTAAGAGTAAGATTGCATATCTTCTTATAAAACCTTCCATCAATTTTTCATTTAATGAGGCTTCTCAGAATGTTGACTTGATTGATTAATTGGGTACGCCTGTAAGAGATAGCCTATTTATGTCCGATGCCTATGTATGGACCATACATTTTTGAATCACCACTGAAAGGCATTTTTTGTGCAACTTGTAACATCTATGTTAAGATATAAATTCATTGCATAATTTCTGTCTTCCAATATGTCCTCTTCAAACATATATCTCTTCAGACGGATGCCAGCTCCTGTGTTTCACATTCCTTTACAAGGATGAAACAGAAACATTTTAGTACCTAAAGCTTTTTGACATTTCATGAACACAGCATTTTGTTGCATAATTTGTAAATAATACACCACTGGATAAAACTGGACATGATATAGACAGTTTCCTTGTTGTTATTAAAAGATAGCAGTCATTTTGCATGATAGTAAAAATTTAGTAAATAGCCAAAAGCATCACTTTAGCTGTGCAATGTTACAGGGTGGGAGAATTCTCCACCTCTCTTAGATATAGTAGCCCTAGAGTTATTTACATTAAGCAGGTACAGATGGGGAGAGACCCCTGCAAGAGGACAATGAGATTATGGGAGACTTTGTCTCCCACAAAATATATGCTTAAATTATTTTTGCAAATACAAGTTTGAAAGTATTATTTTCATTAAAGCGGCATTTGTCCGGCCAAGGGGCACCATTCTAAGATTAGAAAGTAAGTACTGTTTATTTATTTATTTAGGCAGACTGGGTGTGAGATTCATCTCAGCCATGACCTGAGCAGTCCAAGAAAAAAAAAAAAGGAAAGAACATAAAAAAAAAAAACAGTAATTATATGGAAACAATACAGCGGTGTTGAACATTATATCTGTTGTACTGTGATACATCAGGTAATACTGTTAGATAAGTACATGAAAAATGTATAGCCCTAGGAATATACTCTGAGTTGAATATTCAATGTTCTCTTGGATAATAATAATAATAATAATAATAATAATAATAATAATTATTATTATTATTATTATTATTATTATGATTATAAAGGAACAAGTCAATAATAAATCTGATTATCTTAACTAGACTATCTGTAATCTCTAATAAAATAAAACAGCATTTATTCTCTGTGAGAGGACTTGTCTTTGAGCTCAGTATGGAAGGCTTGCAGTGTTTGCCACTGTTTTATTTCTGCAGGATGACTGTTTCTGCAGGCAGGCCAAATTTTTTTTCACCAACAGCTGTCCTATAAGGTGGTCTTATAAGGGATAGTTCATCATTAATATTTGTTCTAGAGTTGATGGGGTGTTTCTTATAATGATCTTTGAGTGTAGGGAAATATCTGTAGTTTGATTAGTCAGAATATAGAAGTATAAAACAACTCATTCCATATCATGTAGATTTTTCCCCATTTAACATTCTTTAGCTTAATTTGGTTTAGGGTTCTAATCCTGATCTCTGTCTCATGCATTATTCTCCAGGAGTTCCTACAAATAAGTGAACATCGTGAGATGTGTTACTTGACATATATTTTCAGCCATTACAATATAATACTTAATTGCACAAAATACATTTTAGTGGTAATTCAAATAAATGTGGGTAATAAATAGACATGGGACATGAGTAGGCCATCATTTATAGGTGCACACTATTGAGCAGTCAATATATTTTTCCGAGAATAGTAAATGAGAAATTGATGGAAGGTTTTATATGAGAATATGGAATCTCATGGCAATACTGAAATAATTGACTGTCATAATAAAGCAATACTACTTTAGCTAAGGTCTTTAAGCCTATATTAGTAATTACAGTAAATAGTTGCACTGCATTTTGCCATTTAAGTGGACTAACTGTTGGTATTAAACCCTAGACGTGGTGAATATATGTCAGGCTAATTTAGATGTTATGTTTTCATTAAGGCAGTTCCACATCAGTCTTCTAAAGAGCTAAGTGTCTAATAGCGTTCCCTTCCAATTACCCTATTATAGTTGTGTTCTTAAACCCAGTGTATCTGTTGTTGTTCAACCTTTATGATAATTTGACAACATAATCCCCTCCCTCCCTTGTAGTTGTGTTCTCAAACCCAGTATATTTGTTGTTGTTCAACCTTTATGATAATTTGACAACATAATCCCCTCCCTCCCTTGTAGTTGTGTTCTCAAACCCAGTATATTTGTTGTTGTTCAACATTTATGATAATTTGACAATATAATCCCCTCCCACCCTCCCTTGTAGTTGTGTTCTTAAACCCAGTGTATCTGTTGTTGTTCAACCTTTGTGATAATTTGACAACATAATTCCCTCCCTCCCTTGTAGTTGTGTTCTTAAACCCAGTGTATCTGTTGTTGCCCAACCTTTATGATAATGTGTCAACATAATCCCCTACCCCTGTTGTCAATAAGCTCATAAGTATCATTTTGCGAAGTCTTTCCCCACAAGTAATTCACCAGGCTAAGTGGCCTTTGATATAATTGCTTAATATTGAGTGTACTGATACTGCCTGCACAATTTTATTGCGAAATTAGTGAGTTTTTATTGTAATTAGTTTATAGGTGTCTTCTGGTGGAAGAAGAAGATTTCCAGACTAGTTGTGGGAATAACTTGTAATGGAGACTAAATTCAAGTGACTTGCTACTGCTTGTTGTGACTTATTGAGCTTTGTTGCTTATTTCTATATTATAAATATGGCAATTTAGTGTGACATTGCCCATTGTGCAGTGGTGTGGCTGACTTCAGTGTAAAGATGCATGCATTTAGAGCCTTAAGTTACTCTCTTCAATCTAACCCCACAATTTGTATTGTATTTTAATTAGTCAATAGTAGTGCAAACAGGCCTTGATTTGCACAAGTTTACATGTTGCTCTTTATGTATAGGCATATACTGCATGTTTTAGACAAGAAGTACCTCCAGTAAATCAACTCCAAACCCATAGGCTCAACACCCAATCAGTCCAGATTAGTAAGCATCTGGAATAATGGATTTGCACTTTGCAACCATCTCTGTTGCCATCCTGGTTGAAATGGACACTCTTAGACAATATAGTAATTATCTCATGCTTGCTGACAACCACCTGTACTTAAACCAGCAGACACAGTGTGTGAGAGATATGGTTATACTATGTTATTGGAGGTAAAGTTCTCACATGTAGCCAGTACAAATAACAAGCAGACTGTCAGCACCACAGAACACCACACTAAACCACTCACAAATACCTCAGACCAAACACATGGACCTGCATACGCTGAGGGTCTTAAGAGTAGCACACATAAAACACAAAGGCCTCCTAAGTGTAACCTAAGAAACAAATGCCCTCAGCAGTCTCCATATACTCAAAAACACAGAGCACAGACAGCATCCATAATGAAACACACATTTAAGAGTAACATTGATTCAGTTCAAAAGCCCATAAGGCAAATCTACAGTCAAATATCACTGTCATAAGTGATTCCATATTAAGACACATCAATGTAGCACTCAGCAGGCTATGCAAGGACAGGGTTGTGGTCAGTTGCCTATTAGGTGCCAGGATTCATCACATCATATATGTTATCCAGTCCTTGCACCACAAAGACACATATTATATAGTAATTGTGCCTTTGGGTATAAATGACTTCATACGTACATTCCTGGACTATATAAAGGGAAACATGATGGAGCTCTTGGAATATGTGTCTGAGTCGGATATTAACCTAGCCTTGAACAGTATTCTGCCATCACCAAAATGTATGCCAGCATTTGAAGAAAATAAAAAGATGACGGCCTTCAACAATTGGCTTAGCTGCTGGTGTAATTCAAAGGGTGCACAATGTATACAACCCTAGGAAGAGATGGTAGACCACACTAACTGCTTGTCAGGGATGGCAAGCAATCCCACCCCCCACAGGGCTTCTGTATACCAGCCAAAACCATATCCACCCCCATACTGATTTTTTTTAGGCAATGTCAGTCTTATAAAGCTTAAATATAAGTAAACACACTCCAGACAGCATTAAGGTATTGCTGCTCAATGCTAGGAGCCTAAATGAAAAAAAAAAATCACACTCTGCAGGCCCTACTTACCCTGAAAACCATCAGCATATGCATAGTCACAGAGATCTGGTTGAAGACTAGTGAACGCAGTATGTCAGTGCAGTGCTTCAATTTCCATCGCTTTTACAGGCCCATTGCATTAGACACATGCACTAAAGGTGGAGGCATCTTTAAATTCTTAAAAAAAGATCTCACATCCAGACTCATTAGACAAGGTTACAAAGTGGACCCCCCAGATCCAATTTGCTATGAACAATCGCATCATAGCAAAGGACAGGACCCGAATCTATGTCCCTTCAGCCCATACCTCCTTCCTCACCAGAATGGAGTCCCAGTGTCTTAAACCAGATATTGAGGTTTGGTATAATGGTTAAGGCATTTACCTCACATTCAGA
Organism: Protopterus annectens; assembly: GCF_019279795.1. NCBI lineage: Eukaryota > Metazoa > Chordata > Ceratodontiformes > Protopteridae > Protopterus > Protopterus annectens. Next base: position 1,287,248,622 of record NC_056746.1, on the reverse strand, counting down.
AGGTAAAAGGTTTGATTTTCACCTTTGAAAGGGAAATTGGCAAGGTTTAAAATGTTCTGCAAATACAGCTAGTCTAGTACTTATCTTTCAAACTATGAACCAAACACTACTATCCTAAGAGGCTTCAACTATCCCTCCATAACTTGGGAGACTTGTACATCCTAAACATATATGTACAAAGATTTCCGGACTTCATCAATACAGGCTGTCTGGGCCACTTAGTTCATATCCCAATCAGGGGCAATAAAATCCTGGACTTTGTCCTTATCAATATGAGGCAACTCTGCTTCCCACCAATTGTAACCTCCTCCCTGATCAAATCTGGTCACAAGTCAATGACATTCTCTATAAGACTGAAGCCTGAGGCATCCTCCAATGCCTCAATATTCAGAGACTATGCAATGGCTAGTTTATTGAAAATGAGTGGTGTCCTGGTAAATTTGAAAGCACCATCCACATTGATGTTCCAGTCATTGATACAGAATCCTTTAATGCCAAATTCTTTGCTCATGTAGATTGCTGCACTGATCCATCTTATTCCCTTAGAAAATAAATAAAATTCAATAATAAACCTCTGTGGTGGAACCTTAATATAAACTGGATCTATAATAAAAGAGAAAAACCATTGTATGCAAAAATAAATCTAACTCTCATGAACTCCAAAACCCTCTTGCTAATCTAAACAATGAACTCCATATCCTAACAAAATCAAACCAAACCAACCAAAGCCAGATATGTGGTAAAGTAGCCATCCGGGTGAAAGACAACCACAAAGCCATCTTAAACTATGTTAGAAGCATTAGAAGAAATGCTCAGCACTGCAGAAAGTTGATACTAAATTATTCCACCTACTCACACCCACAGAATGTAGCCACTCTAATAGAAGATAAATTTAGCTTCGACTTCACCTCCCTCTCCTCCCAACATTCTCAGATCACATATCTGTATATACATCCTCCCCATATCTCCAAACAAGTCCTCAATACACTATCCAAGACCAAGAATAGTGCATGTATGGAGCCAGATAAAATACTAGGATGCCTACTAGCTAGTCTGAAACAGAACCTGTGAACCCCTCTACAGAAAGTGTTCAGTACCAGCTTCCAAACGGGTCATGTGCAGATAAATAGAAAACGGCAAAAGTTATCTCCCTGAACAACGGTGGGACATCAGCTGACCCCAGAAAGCATAGACCCATAAGTCCGATAAGCCTCAGCTGAAAGGCTGTGGAAACAATCATCATGGAATTAATTATGAAATTAATAGACAAGGATATGGGTAACATACAAACTCATGACCCAAGCCAGTTTGCCTTTGTCAAGGACAGATATTGCCTACTCAACCTGCAACTTCTTTGAGAAAGTTACTGAAGCAATGGATGAGGGAAAATTAGTGCCTGCCATTTATCTAGAGCTTGGTAAGTCATTCAATACAATCCCACATGCACATATTTTTAAGAAACTCTCCCAGCTAAATGCTAGTTCCTCTGTAACCAGATTTACAGCAAATTGGCCCACAAACAGAATCCAGGAATTTAGGGTGGGCGGCTGTCAGCAGTGATGTAAGTCTGGGCTCTGTCCTTGGGCCAGTTCTTTTTGGCATTTACTTCTTGGAGGTCAAAGCCAATGTTAAAGGCTTATGGCTGACCATGTTTGCTCATGACTGCAAATAAAGTCCCACTATTAACTGTCCATACAACACCAAGATCCTTCAAGAGCACTTTTCCTAAACAAACAACAAAAACCATGGAGCAAAACTAAATGCCAAAAAATATATAAAAATATCCTTCAGGAAGGATGACAATCCATGCAGCATTGATAATACACCCCTGAAAACTGATCCAGTAGTTAGGGACAGTGAACAGTCCTTCAATCACCACATGTCCACGTTTGTAAGACAGTCCTCTTTCACTGCGTAACTTATTAGTAAGGGTATGGTGTCCAGTTCCAGGGATGTGAACATTCCATCATATTTGGCACTTATTAGGCCAATCCTTGAGCATTATGTCCCTTTGGAATGTATGAGTCCAAACACCTAATATAACTTGAGCACTGACAGCTTTTTTGGCACCAAGAAAAATCAAAGCTGAAAGTCACAAGAACTACACTGATCATCTCAAAGCCTTGTCTCCAGGGGTTATCGGTATCATACAGGCTGCTGAGGACTGACCCCCGACACACATACAGAGCTTCAGCAGATCCTATCCTCTCAGACATATTGCACATCTGCAAGTCCAGTGGTGGCACAAACAACCACTCAAAAGATCTTAATCTGTTCTGCAGCATACATAGAAACATGTTGGAGGAATAGATATGTATCACAGAAAATTCTACTTTTTTTAAAATTGTCTTCCACTCCATGTAAAATAAAGCATTTCTCTTACTCTGTTCAAAGGAAATCTAGATGAATGGATGGGAAACTGCAAATTCATCTCTGATGTAGCACCTTTGCCCCATACAGAAAGGGGTAACACATAAATATTCTGTTACTCTGGTTATTTTGTATTTAAACTACAAGGGCAAAACACTTCATGGGAATGCATGGTTAGGCGTCTATAGATCATCTAGAATCAATAAACTAGTAAGAACCTATGAATCTATGAACCTAGTTACCTATGTGTCAAGGTAATGATCTCCAAACAGAAGTGACATATATATATATATATATATATATATATATATATATATATATATATATAAATATATATATATATATATATATATATATGGGTTACCTTCAGAACATCGACAGCTCATTTCACTAACAAACAAATCAGCAAGACCATTTCACTGAAACCTCATTTCATTGACAACTCATTTCATCGACAGTGATATATGACATTTTCCCCACTGTAGTGCGATCCTGGAGTTAGAATATATAGTAAGGGGGGTGTGGGTGGCACAGCCCCGCACTTTGGGGGGGCAAAGCCCCCCCACATACTTTGGTTGTATATTGTTCTCTGCAAAACAGTTATTCATTGCACTTGTAAGTATCCATCTCTATAGCTTAAACATTTATAATATGTGGGGGGCTACGCCCCCCACACCCCCCCTTACTATATATTCTAACTCCAGGATCACACTACAGTGGGGAAAAGGTCATATATCACTGTTGATGAAATGAGTTGTTAGTGAAATGAGTTGTCAGTGAAATGAACTTTCAGTGAAATGGTCTTGCTGATTTGCTTGTCAGTGAAATGAGCTGTGGATGAAATGAAGTTAACCCATATATATATATATCTATATCTATATATATATATATATATATATATATATATATATATATATATATATATATATATATATATATATATATATATATATATCTGTGTGTATATAGATTTATAGATATTGATACATTTTGTGTGTGTGGGTGTGTGTGTGTGTCTGTATAGATTTATAGATAATATTGATACATATACATGTGAGTGTATACACCCACACACACACACACACACACACACACACACACACACATATATATATATATATATATATATATATATATATATATATATACATATATAGTTACTATATTCTCGAAAGCCAACAATGTTGAATGTGACATTGTCGACATGAGACTAGCCAAAGTGCAGATTGTTGAACAGGTAAACGGAAATCTCCATAAGGGGAGATTTCCATTTACTTCAATGTAGTGCAGTCCCAGAGTTGGTATATTTAAGTAGTGGGGGGTGTGGGGGGTGCAGGGGGGTTCCCCCCTGTTTACACCCTTTAGATTTTCTTTTTTTGTTCATAGGTTCATAGGTTCATAGGTTGATACTAGGCTATCTGCCCTAGGGCATTTATAAGCCTAGCCAGAGTGTGTTTGGCTTTCGCCACCCTTTTAGATTAGTTGACTGTACCTCTGTATAGTAAGTCACAGAAGATAGCCCTTTTAAGGTTAGTTTACTGTACCTCTGTCAAGCAGGGATACAGAAGAGATCCCAGGGGTAAACATATGATCTCCCATCCACTCATCAAGATTTCTCTTGAAGAGGGTCAGTGAGGGGCTCTGCCTAACATGGATTGGGATTTTGTTCCAGAGTGAGGGGAGCCTCTGGGATATGAATCTGTCCCTCCAGCATGTCCTATTTATTTCTGTGCTGAGGTTCAAGTCCCTGGAGCGTGTAGCTCAAAGGGATTTGGATTTCCTGAGGTGAAATTAATTCTGGGTTAGACATGGCTTTATACGTCAGACACAGATCGCCTCTGAGTAGGGCTGGAGTTTCTTTAGCCGAACTGCACAGGGCATCTGTTTGAGCCCCTTGATCCTCTTGGTGAGATACTTTTGGGGTCTTTCCAGTTGCTGCAGGTGTCGGGTAAGGTACATCCCAAACGGGGCATTGTACTCAATTATGGGATAAGTGATGAGTAGAGGGGCACAATGACCTCTCTTGATCTAGATGTGAACCCTTTCATGATAAGGTGGGCTATATAGAAGGTCTTTCTAACCACTTTGGCAATGTGATTGTCAAAGGAGAGATTGCTATCTATTTGGGTCTCCAAGTCCCTAATTACTTCTTCCGTACTTAATGAATTACCACCTATGTGGTAATTTGTGGGCACTTTGTTTTTCCCAAAGGGGATGACTATGCACTTTTTGGCATTTAGCTTTAGGCCATGGCTCTGACACCAGTTATCCGTCTCTGTGAGACCCTTTTGGAGGATGCTTGTGTCAGCTGGAGAGTCGATTACGGCACCCAGTTTGCAGTCATCTGCGAACTTGGTCAGCCATAGTCCACCCGTGTTAGCCTGTACCTCGGAGAAATATATACCGAACAAGAGAGGTCCCAGGACTGAGCCTTGTGGGACGCCACTTGTAACTGGTTTAGAGTCTGACATGGCACCTGCTATTCTGACCATGTGGGTTCTATCCCTGAGCCAATTTGCAACCCATCTTGTGACATAGGGGTTGATATTTAAGCTGGTGAGCTTATTTATGATGCCTGAGTGGGGTATTGTGTCGAAGGTTTTTGCGAGGTCCAGGTAGGCTGTGTGGACTACCTTCCCTTCATCTATGGCTTTGGTAACTGTTTCAAAGAAGTCGACCAGGTTCAGGAGGCAAGATCTGCCCTTAACGAAGCCGAATTGGGTAGGATCCAGTGTCTGGAGGTTTCCAATGTCTTTGTTTATGATTTCCATGATGATATGCTCCATAGCTTTGCAGACCAGGCTAGTCAGGCTTATAGGGCGATAGTTTCCGGGGTCTGTTGTGGCACCACCTTTGTAGAGTGGGACCACTGTTGCTGTACGCCATTCCTTGGGTACATATCCTGTAGTAAGGCTGAGATTGAACAGTGACTTTATATGAGGGTTTAGTTCTTCTTGGAGCTCGTGTAAGATGCAGCCCGGGACACCGTCTGGTCCCATTGATGCTGTGTTTTTTGCTTTGGAGAGGGCAGCTCTCACCTGTGCATCTATGATCTCAGGAAGGCTACACTCTGTTGGGATAGACATTTGCTCTTTTGGGGGGGGGGGGGGAGTTTGCACTGAACTTTTCTGCCAGGATGTTGGCAATGTCTGTGGGTTCAGTGTATTTTTTGTCATTTTGCACTAACTCAGAGCATATCTAGGAGTTGCCTCCCAGGTTTCTGACATAACTAAAGAAGGCCTTGTGATTATCTTTAGTGTCTTGTGCAATTTTTCTTTTGAAGCTGGCCTTAGATGATTTTATGAGAGATTGTAGTTTCTTGCTAGTATTGATCAGTGACACCTTCCCTTTTTGGGATTTTGCTCTGTCATTTAGTAGCTTTCTCCTTTTGTTGTATAGCTTATTTATGGCCGGGGTCCACCAGACAGGTCTCCTGCCTTTGGAGGAGTGAGTCTTGGTTTTATTTGGGATAGCATGCTCCATGCATTCCTGTAGGTGTCCATAGAATGCTTTTGTGAAGGATTCTGCATTTTGGGCCGTATTTTCCACTGGACCGGGGGCTTTGAAGGATTCCACCTCAGTTTTGAGAAGTGTGAAGTTTGCTTTTGAGAAGTTCTTCACCGTGGTTTCCTTGGCTAGGGGTGGGGATGGAATATGGACATCCAGTGAGATTTGTTTATGGTCTGATCTTACCAATGAGGGGTATACCTCTGGTGTGGAACATAGAGACTCCATGTTGGTGATGACCAGTTCCAATATGTTTTAATTTATTTTTCCTGAACATTCGAAATTTTAATGGTTCGATCATTAAAGGTAGACCTTTAGTGATTCGAACCATTAAACTTTCGATGTTCTAATATAGACCCATATATATATATATATATATATATATATATATATATATATATATATATTGGTGCATGACAACTGAACCACAAATGATCAAACTCAAATGATCGATCTGGAAAACATTAGAAAAATGAAAACAGCACCACCTTGCTCTGCTCCCCACACCCCCTGCTAAACTCCAGAATCTCACTGCTGTGGGGAACAGGCACATTTTCCATGCTCTGCTGTATCAAGCTTTTTGATCAGCTGTACTGGATTTTCCATGTGTCAATGAAGCAACCTTTTGGTGTAATATGTGTATCCCACACATATATATATAGATTATCTATATTTATTTACCTGTATATCTGTCTATAGATAGATATCGGTATATAAAACAGTTACACTGAAGCTTCTTAGGTAATGTTTGCTGTTACTTCTGCTGCAGCCTTAAGTGTAATTTACAGCAAGTGGAAAAGAATTCGCACCACACACCACATCCTGCTAGGTTGCACAATAGAACGATTAGAAAAACAAACGTCTGTGTGCTGTCTGTAGTAAAATTTGTGATTTAAAATGAGTTAATCAGATTCAGAATATCCCAGCTGGAAACACTTTGCAAACTGTCAACTACTAGGAATCTTGTATTGAATATGGATATAAAGTGCACAGTTATGCAGTGCGTAGGGAATCCCCAGCACTAGGCATTGTAAGAAAACAGTTCACCGACGTATTCATACATTAAGACAAATTTGTCTTTCCTTAAAGGGTTGACACTAGAAAACAGTTTATTAGCTATGAAAAATTCACAATGGAAATAAAGAGACCCGCTTAGTAAAGAGATTATATGAGCTTTATCATTTAGTTTAGTTCTGCAGTAAAATAAAAAAATAATGCAATCTTCAAAATCCTTCTACTCACAGGTTTCCACAGCAAGGTTTAACAATAATGAAAATGTAAGTAAAATGAACCTAAACATTCCAATTTCTAGCATGAGACAATAAAGAAGTCCAAATGCATACCCACACACAGACACAGTCACAGACACACACCACACATCAGTGTCAAGTACATGTTAAATGTCTGCTGACTTGGACTTAATCATCTGTCAGGTTGCCATGTATGATTTTCATTCTTTAACATGTGTGTGTGTGTGTGTGTGTGTGTGTGTGTGTGTGTGTGTGTGTGTGTGTGTGTGTGTGTGTGTGTGTGTCTAGTACATAGGTGGCTTTGCTGGGAAAACAATAACAAGTGTAGAATTGACATTGTTGTAAAACGTACAAAGTTCAACAGTTTCCTCATGAAAAGAGAGCAACACTTAAAAACATGTTGTAGGTAGTTACTAGGGATTCAGTTCAGGAGACCCCTAAGGGTTTACCCCAGTTTCTTAATTGCCCATAAAAATTATGCGGTTAAGTGATTGACTCACAAACAGTAGGCAAATGGAGGCTGAGAGAATCAAACCTTGTGGCAGAAAAAGCAGCTTGTGAACAGCTCATAGTCTTAATTGTTTGAACTAAGTGCCCTTCTACATTGATTGAGGATATCTTTTGAGTGCAGCATTAGTCAATGAAGGCATTGCTGAAAAAATACTTTAAGCTAGGGTTCCCAGTTCTTCTTTCTTAATAATATAATTTTCTTCTAGTGTCACACATTTATCTATGTATTTATTTATCTGAATTAGTTTAATATGGAAGAGCATTCATCAGTTCTGACCAGTTTCATTTTCTGCCCACCATTAGTATGCTGCTTGTGTTAGAATGAGTATACAAAAAGTTTATGTGCACTGATGTTTAATTGAACATATCATGAGAAGATCAAAATACAATCTGACAAAAATACAGTATGCGCAAGATCAAAAGTGCAATATGTACATGGACGTAACAAACATCAAAGTGGGTGAATTGTATGACGAACCTAGTCTTAAGTATTTGTAAAAAGGAGGGTAGGCAGTGTGAAGCCGACAGAGTTGAAGGATTATGTTATGTGGGAGGGTTATTCTATGAGAGAGGCTTATGTTATGCAGGAAGATTGTTTTATGTGGGAGGGTTATGTTATGTGAGAGGGTTGCATTATGTGGGAGGTTTATGTTATGTAGGAGAGTTACATTATGTGGGATGGTTATGTTATATGTGAGGGTTCACAGGATCATAGGATTATAAGAAGTCACTAGGCTATTGGCCCTGAGAACCTTATAAGCCTAGCCAATAGTTTAGCTCATGTTTAGACAAGGCAGCACCCAAAGCCCCTGTTCAGCAGGGACACAGGTGGAATCCAGGGGTGTATTTTATGTTTCCTATCTAGTTATCCAGGTTGCACTTAAAAAGGGATAATGAGGTGCTCTGCTTGACGTGGAGAGGGAGTCTATGTTATATGAGAGGGTTTTTTTTATGTGAGAGGGTTATGTTATGTGAGAGGGTTTCATTATGCGGGAGGCTTATGTTATGTGGGAGAGGTATGTTATGTGGAAGGGTTATGTTATATTTTTTTTATGTGAGAGGGTTATGCTATTTGGGAGGGTTGTATTATGTGGGAGGTTAATGGTATATGCGAGGGTTATGTTATGGGAAGGGTTATGTTATGTGGGAGGGTTATGTTATGTGTCATGCTGGGTTACATGTATAATTTGGGTACCAATATGTGCTTTCTGCCGCATGTGAAATTTGAGATTACAGGAATTAAGACTGGGAGAAAGAAATTCTCACAGTTTAAGGTAAAAAATATTGAAAGCATGGTTGGAGATGTATAGTTTGGATTAAAGGGGGTAGCATCAGAGGACAGGAATGGTTAAGGTTCCTGATGTTGTATATAGGGGCAGGTCTTATTAGTTTAGAAGTTAAAGGGCGGGGGCATGTTTATGAAGTAGCTTGGATAACCGAGATCCCAGGAGGAGGTCTTCTCTTTACTTAATAGGCAGCTATTTAGCCTTTCCTAGAGTAATGCAGTGTTTTTTTATTTCTAATCCATTACATGTTTACAGTACATATTTTATTTGTGGTGGTTTGCAAGGTACAGGAGTTTTTAGCAGAGGCTGCTGCCAGGAGGTGGAGACCTCATTCAAGTTGGTGAGAAGGATTCCCATCCCAGTATGTTTAAGAAGGATAGACATGGAGATAATGTTTGTGTCCAAAAAAGGAAGGAGTTAATATTTTTTGTGTGCTATTCAAGCATAGGTTGAATGTAAGAGAAGGGTCTAGCCAGAGCACAAGATATTTGAAACAGGAAACTTGCTCTAAAGGAATGCTATTATGATCATAAATTGTTAAGGACATTGTGGATCTTACAAGTTTTTTTTAGTGACAAATAGCATAGTTTTTGCTTTTGAACAGTTGAGTAAAAGATTTTTATTCTCAGTCAATTGAAAGAGGCTGTGGAAGTTTGATTGTAGGTCTTTTTGTAATGAGCTGACAGAGAGGATTGCGCAGTAAAGAACCATGCCATCCGCTCCTAGAAAAAGAGGAAGGTAAGGGAGATCTAAAGAAAGTTTTTTTTTCAAATACATTGAGAACAGCAGAGATGCCAGAATAGAAATTTGAGGAAGTCATTTTGAGGAAGTCATTTAAGTAGAGGAGAAGAGAAGAGATGCAGGTGGTAGAGTTAAAAAAAGTGTTGATTTGATAAGTAGTTGTGGAGTCAAAGAATAACATTAGGGCTAACACCTATTTTCATAAGGTGATATAAGAGAGTGGTTAGGTTAACCAAGTTGAATGCCCTAGTTAAGTCTATGTAAATGATCCCTAATAGTATCCCTTTTTCCACAGCCATAAGAAAGTTGGCTGTGAGCAATCAGTGGGTGGAGAAGGTACTTTTACTTCCCAAGACCACATGCAGTTTTGGGGTAGAAGATGATAATTTGCTGATAAACTCAATGAGTAGAAGGTAGGTAATATAGAGAAAAAGTGGATGGGAAGTATAGGATTTTTTTTTTGTTAATGAAAAGGTTCGACTACAGTAGATTTCCAAGTATTGAACATAGTACTGGTTGACAGGCAGAGACTGTACGTGTGTTGGGGGTGTTTTATAATGAAGTCAACTCTGTGATAAATGAACCATGAGTGGAGTGTCTGTACTGACAAGCCCATCTATTGGAATTTGTCCAACAAGTGGGATGATCTCGTTAGACAGTACATATTGGAAGTAAAGGAGAGGAACATATTTTCCTGAAATGCTATTCCTATTTATTAAATATATATTAACATTTTTGTAACATAATTTGCCAATTATCTAACTTTGCAGGAAAATAGTACCATGGTAGCCCATGTGTGTTTGTGTGTGTGTGTGCGTGTGTGTGTGTGTGTGTGTGTGTGTGTGTGTGTGTGTGTGTGTGTGTGTCTGTATAAGAAATATGTAAAGACAGACAGACCAACTGATGAAAGGACAGAATGGCAGACAAACAGATAAAGATAGGAAGGGTTTACATGGGGTACCTGCTGAATGTTTGAAGATTTGAGCTATGATCCTAAGAAATATGGAATGGAAAGTGTATTAAACTGAGTATATATACTATTGGAACCACTGATGAAAAAGAAGAAACATACCACAAAAGACCAGGAACCGAAACCTCCCACACAATTTATTTTATTTGAACAGCAGATGAATCTTGTAGAAGCAAAATTATCCTCTCTTAGTGCCTCGGATAAAACACAGCCTTTGCAGAGTATATATACTAACTCTGGGGCTATGGTACCTTAGAGTGTTCCACTACTCCAGGTACAGTGTTGTTAGACTTAGTGTTTAGACAGCAAGAATTTGGTGGTCACAAGCCTCCATCTTACATATGTGCGGAGAGGCAAAGCCTCATCACTAGTATTTGAATATTGTAACAGTAAGATTTTGTTTTTTGTTGTTATTCTGCTTGAATTAGAGTTCAGTTATCATAGTGTCAGGACGTGCAGCAGTGTTCCTCACATTCAGGAATTAATATTGTGAAGTTTGCTGTAATAAAGCTTAATCTCACCAAAGTATTCATTTTTATTTCATAGTTCCTTTTATACCTTTCAGTCTCTTAATACAAATATTCTGGACAAAGCCAACAAATAATGAGGGGACAAAGGCTAGAAGTAAGGGACGGATTTTAAATATTGTTGTTATACGTTAGAAATTAGAATAACAGATTTTGCTTTAGCAAGCATTTTCTGAAGGATATGAAAGCCTTAACTCAAATGTGTGACTTATTTAACAACTTCAGTATTAATGATTTGCCAGAAAACTGCACATTTTATAAGGGACAGATTTTGCCAGAAAACTGCACATTTTATAAGGGACAGATCAAAAATATGATTCAGAAATCTGGACATTCTGTGACACTGGACAGTTGAGAGGTATGCTTATGGAACATTTACAGACTTGAGGAAACCACTCCCAGCAGGAGTCTGAGAGGATGGTAATGAGCAATTTTAAAGTCTCACATGAAAACTGAACTTCTACCAATAAGTCTCCTTGACTTCCAAGACGACTCACTGATTGGTGGATATCCAGGTTATGGATATCTGATTGACATTTGATAGATGTCACCAAGCATCTGTCCTACTCTGATTCATACTAACCTTGCCTAACATAGAGTGGAGCACCGTTGTGATACATATGGTCTTGAATGAGGTGGCATGGTCCATTTCTATACCCAGTGAGCTTCTCACCTTTCATAGCTAGAACAACACACATTTAATTGGAAGTAGTTAATAAACATGAGCCAGAAAGCCATCCTATTAATGGATAAAAAACATCCACTCTTTTGTAATATGAATTTTGAACAATTCCAGTAAAGAGTTGAGTCTGGTCAGTTTAAGCTCTACAGCTTTTCATGTGCAGTCGATTTAGTTATCTATATCTTAATCTCTCTATCTACACACACACACACACACACACACACACACACACACACACACACACACACACACACACACACACACACACACACACACACGTGTGTGTGTGTGTGTGTGATTGTGTCTCGGTGCATAGATATAGATAGATAGATAGATAGATAGATAGATAGATAGATAGATAGATAGATAGATAGACAGATAGATATATATAGAGAGAGATTTGATTGATTGACAGTGGCATAGTAAACAGTACTGCTCTTTTAAGTGTAAGAGAGGCAAGCAGGGAGGGTAATAGAAGTCAGCTGCATGAAGAGGCATTTCAAGCTTATAATCATGCTGTCAGATTTCTGACTTTTAGACTGATTAAGTAGAGAAGTCATGAGATTGTTACATGCTTGTTAAGAATGAATTTGTCCCTGACATAGTTGAATGTAACAATTGCCTTGCAAATAAGAAGCTAAAGGGTATATTTTAATGAAAAGGACTGATAACTGGAAGTCTTGTTTTGTTATAAACCTGCTGTTTGAGGAATCCAAGAAAGCTGTTATGAAGGACTGAGATTTGCAATTCATATTTCATTGCAAACCTTATTTGTGTAAAAATCCTTGAGCATTGGCAGATTTGAACTGCATTTAATCTTCTCTTAGTACGATTTGCTGAAAGTAAGAAGTGTTGTCATTACTCCTCCAAATAAAATGTATTTTAAAAGCAGAAAGTTATGCTACAGATTGTTTTTTGCTACACGTGAGGAGAATGCAGTCAGAAAAGTTTCTTTTAAAAATGTAACTTCTTAGAATCTTTGTACAAAGTTTTTGGCCTGTATTTTTTCTCTTCCCAAAACAAACTTTGCCTAAGTATCGATTACTGACTGACTTAACACCCCAGAGTGAATGCTAATTTTTATGGTGGAGTATGCTGACAGGCCTGTGTTACCTGAAAAAAACTTTCTGAAACTCAGGAACTGTTAAATCTTTGTGCCCAAACAGTGATTTACTCCAGTTAAAAAGATGCCTGTAGTAGGAACAATAGCTACTTTGAAAAACTGGTAAACCCCTTGTGTTTATATAGGGCAGTGTTCTGGACAGAAATCCTCACAGAAGTAAAATAGAGTTTTCTTGTAACCATTATATGTTGGAGAAGCCACAGCCTTGTGTGTACTAAGCCCAATGCTCAATGCCTTGTTAGAATCTATGACAATTCTCCATCAATGCTATGCAGCTACAGTACTAACCAACACCTGATTAAGCTGCAACAACCCATTTCCAGCCTCATAAACCAGCATCCTACATCCCTGGGAATTCTAAATACCAAATATCAAAATAAATAAGTAAATAAATAAACAATGAAGCCAAAGTACAGGCCAACTTGATAGATTTTGAAAAGTGTGCTTTTGAAAGTCGTGACCTCAATCCATTTGGGCCAGAATTCTGCACTTAAGTAAGTATTTATTGATGGCAAATATAGACATAGAAGAAACTGTTGTCCACAGCCATCACAATCTTCAATAAGACATTTTGGCAAGGCCCATGCTTCAATGAAAGCACAATCCATAAGGCTTTACAGTTATACATAGACAGATGATAAGGTCACAAATGGTTGAAGTAATACATATTTTAAAGGTTTTCACAATAACGGTCAGGTTACAAGAATATGAGTTACATTTTACCGATTTTTGAATGTAAGAAATAATTACTCATAAAAGCATAAACTAAATTTATTTGCAGAAGGCAAGCCCCCCTGCACCCTCATGTAAGGGTTTTTCCCCCACCATCCACCTAATTTATGTATACCTACTCCACTGCCTAATTGCAGGGGAGAAAATGTAAAACTAACAAAAGTGCACCTCTAGCTCATTCAGTTGAACCTAGTGTGGTAAAATGATGTAATGATAATTAATGTCAATGACAATACGTGAGTTATGCTCATAAATAAAAACGGACATGCTAACAAAGGATGTGATAGGGATATAAAGCAGCAGTGCAGTAAAGGGGAGTTAACTATGATATACATGTTAATAAAATGCTGAGTTGAGATAGTTAGCAATGACTGAAGATACATTATGGGATGAATGCACAGACTGCAGTTATTAAATATAAGATGTATATACAGGGAATTTATGTATGCAAGCCAACACCACTGCCGTTTTCTCCACTTCGTTATGTATATACAAGAACAAATGGACCTTACAGTGTAATGTCATGGATATCAGAAATGCACATGTTTTTGCAAATAATTGTCAGTGATACCTGTAAGGAAAGGGTTTATCACCTATGAGCATGTAATACACAAGCAGGCATTGTATGGTCATGTAAATACTAAATGGTAATATAATAAAAATCAACACATATAACTGACAAATTACAACACAAATCGGATGACAGTTCATGATTTTAAAGTTTCCACTGGTAATTTCCAAACATCTCATACATTGTTATACTGGGCATGCTCACTTGGAATGTCAGGGGAACAGTAGCATAACACCAATTCAACACCGCCAACACACAAGTCAGTGTCATAACAGAGGTCCAATCACAGTTTCTGATGGTCTGGCAGCATACCATCCATTAAGAAATGTTTTACGGAAGCCCTTATCTGCCTTTAAGCTGTATAGCGATGAAAAGATTTACAGTGATAAATAAATGTCTAGATAAAGATATGCAATACATAGCATAATTATTTTGGTAATAGGTAATGCCTGTGAACAATAAATGGCATAATAAACAGTCAGATCATGTCATTTTTCAACACATGCCAGGACAGATATCAGAGAGATGGCTAACTCTTGAAGAGTTTGCAGCACTTTCCTATCATAAAGCACTTTCCTATCATAAAAGGTATAAATGACCTACCTTGTAGACCAGAAACATGCAAAAGGTGGCCCTTTGATTGTGCTATAACAATTGTTTTTGCATAATCCACTACTGTCTAATACAGTTGTCTGACAGACAGATGTTATAGGTTCATAGGTAGGTACTAGGCTATCTGCCCGAGGGCATTTATAAGCCTAGCCAGAGTGTGTCAGCTTTTGTCGCCCCATTGATTAATTAACTGAGCCTCTGTCAAGAAGAGCAAATGAAGTGATCCCAGGTGTGTATTTTCTGTTACCCATCCACTCGTCAAGGTTTCTCTTGAAGAGTGTTAGTGAGGGGCTCTGCCTAATGTAGTTAGGAATTTTGTTCCAAAGCATGGGAGTCTCTGTGACAGGAATCTATCCCTCCAGCATATTCTATTTATTGTTGTGGCGAGGTTTAGCTCACTAGAGCAAGTAGCTCGCAGTGACTTGGATTTCTTTAGGTGGAGCATGTCCATCAGTTTTGAGTTGGACATGGCTTTGTAAGTCAGGCAGAGATCACCTCTGAGTAAGCGATATGCCAATGAGTACAGCTGGAGTTTTTCCAGTCGGGCTGCATAGGACATATGTTTGAGGCCAGTAATCCTCTTGGTGAGGTACCTTTGTGGTCTTTCCAGCTATTGGAAGTGTCTTGTGAGGTTCATCCCAAATGGGGTATTGTAGTCTATAATGGGTCTGATGAGTGACGAGTAGAGGGGCATTATAACCTCTTTATTTCTAGATGTGAACCCTTTAGTAATTAGATGGGCTACATAGAAGGATTTCCTAACTACTTTGGCAATATGATTGTCAAAGGAGAGATTACTATCTACCTGGGTCCCCAGATCTCTTATTACCTCTTCTGTATTAAGGGGGCTGCCACCTATGTGGTAATTCATGAGTGTTTTGTTTTTCCCAGACGGGATGACTATGCCATTTAGCTTGAGACTATGACTTTGACACCAGGTGTCTGTCTCAGTAAGGCCCTTTTGGAGAATGTCCGTGTCAGCCGGAGAGTCAATTATGGCTCCCAGTTTGCAGTCATCAGCGAACTTGGTTAGCCATAGTCCTCCTGTATTTGCCTGTACTTCTGAGAAGTATATGCCGAACAGTAGGGGTCCCAGGACTGAGCCTTGTGGGATACCACTTTTGACTGGTTTAGAATCGGACCTGTAGCCCGCTATTCTTACCGTGTGAGTTCTGTCTGTAAGCCAGTTGGCAACCCATCTCGTGACGTAGGGGTTTATGTTCAGGCTGGTGAGTTTTTCTATAATTCTGGAGTGGGGAATAGTGTCAAAAGCCTTGGTGAGGTCAAGGTAGGCTGTGTGAACTACCTTCCCCTCATCTATGGCCTTGGTGACTGTCTCAAAGAAGTCAACCAGGTTTAGTAGGCATGATCTGCCCTTAAGAAAGTCGAACTGGTTCGGGTCACATGTTTGGAGGTTCCCAATGTCTTTGTTAATGAGTTCCATGATGATGAACTCCATAGCCTTGCAGACCAGGCTAGTCAGTCTTATGGGGCAATAGTTACCAGGGTCAGTTTTGGCCCCTCCTTTGTGGATCGGAATAAGCATTGCTGTGCGCCATTCTATGGGCACATAGCCTGTGGAGAGGCTGAGGTAGAACAGTGTGTTTAGGTGGGGGGGTTAGTTCGTTCTGTAGTTCATGCAAGACGCAGCCTGGGACACCATCTGGCCCCATTGACGCTGTGCTTTTGGCTGTTGAAAGGACTGTTTTCAACTGTGCGTCTGTGATTTCCAGGACACTACACTTTTCCGGTATTGTTGTGGGCCCTTTTGGGGGTGAGAGGGGGGTGAAGTTTGCACTGAATCTAACTGCCAGGATGTTGGCAATATCACTGGGTTCAGTATATTTTGTACTATTTTGCACTAGCTTAGAGCATATCTGTGAGTTGCCACTTAAGATTCTTGACATAGCTAAAGAAGGCTTTGTGGTTGTCTTTCGAATCTTTGGCTATTTTTCTTTTGAAGTTAGCCTTGGAGGATTTTATGAGGGACCTTAGTTTCTTATTGATACTGATCAGGGATGTCTTTCCTTCTTGGGATTTGCTTTTTTTCTGAACTAGTTTCCTCCTTCTATTGTATAGCCTGTTTATGGCAGGGGTCCACCAGACTGGTTTCCTTCTCTTAGGGAAGTGAGTCTTGGTTTTGCTAGTGATGGCATGATCCATGCATTCTTGTAGGTGCTCATAGAGTGCATTTGTAAAGGTTCCTGCATCTTGGACACTGTTATTCTTTAGCGTGGGGGCTGTGAAACTTACCACCTCTGTCTTAAGTAAGGTGAAGTTTGCTATAGAAAAGTTTTTCACTGTGGTTTCCTTGGTTGGAGGTGGTGGTGTGGTGTGGACATCCAGAGTGATTAGTTTATGGTCTGATCTAACTAGTGATGGGTTGCCCTCCGGTGTGGAACACCTGTCACTCATGTTGGTGATGACCAGGTCCAATATGTTTTCACATCTGGTAGGGGAGTTTACCAGCTGATCCAGGGCATTTGAGTTGATAAATTCCAGGAAGCGCTGGACCTGGGAGTTTGTACTTGAGTATTTTTCCCAGTTAATGGTAGGGTAATTGAAATCATCCAATATCAGGGTGTTCGGTAGGACCTTCATGCTTTCCAGTGTCTCCAGAAAGGCAGAGTTGTGGTCCTGGGTTATGGAGTGTGATCTGTGGCAGGCCACAATTTGCATTGCAGATCTGCTTGATGTTAGTTGCACATGGATGATCTCGGAGGTATCATGCTGTGCCACTAACCTGGAGGTGTAGGTATCCTTGGTGAACATGGATACACCCCTCTTTTTGTGTTTCAGTCCATGTTCTGTGGCCGAAATGTGCGGTATGAGTTATAGCCCGGTAGTGCTGGGGTGATCTTTGGAGCCTTGAACTAGGTTTCAGTTACTGCACAGATGTCAACGCTCTCCATACTGAGGAGTGCTTCAAGCACGTGCATTTTGAGATTTAAACTCCTGGCGTTGAGTAGCATAACCCTCATTTTTTTATTTGTGCTATTTACGGAGGTGGGTTTGACTTTTGAGCCTTGCCTAAAAAAAGGCACTATGGGGGCAGCAAGAGCCTTGGCCAGTATTCGAAAGCCTAGGGGTGACAGGTGCAAGCCATCTCTTGTGAAGCAACGAGGCTTGTCGAGCATGTCATCCCAGGCTGACAGACACTGGATCCCCTTTGAATGACACCAGAAGCTTAGCCAATTGTTGAAATTGATCATTTTTTCTTTATACTGTGGTATCATTCTTGGTGACGGCAGGATGCTACTCAGGGTCAGGGTCATACCCGCCTGGGCTACATGATCAGAGAACTCTTCCATGTCTCTTTTCATGTAGTCCAGGGAGGTACGTCTCAGGTCATTCACACCAACATGAACAATGATAGAGTCATATTTGTACTTTTTCTGGAGTGACCTGAGTGCTTGTGTTATGTGGTGGATTCTGGATCCCAACAGGCAGCTAACAGTAACCTTCTCCTTGTCCAGCCTAGTGAGTGGGACGTCAGTGTGCCTGACTATTGAGTCACCTATTACTAGTGTGTTAGGCATGTTATTTCACCTTAAGGGCTGTGATTGTGTGGCACATTGATTTTGTGTTTTATGTGTTGTCTGGTTTGTGATGGGAGGTGCAGGTTTTGTGGGTGTCTGCTCTGGAGCTCTCTGATGCTTTTGCAGGTTTTTATTTAGAGCCTCTGAGTATGATTTCATGCATTTATGTGTATTTTTTGCCAGTGCTGGTTTAGTAGGTCTATGTGAGGCTGGAGGTGTGGTGCAAGTGTTAACCTTCTCCTCATGACTGTCTGTTCCAGCCTTGGGTGGAGAGACCTTAGCCTCCAGTTTGGCTGTATAATTGCATCTCTCACATATGTTAGTGTTTTGTGGTAGGAGGAGAGTGCTGTCTGTGTACATGAGGCAGTTGTAACATTGCCTCAGGATACCCAGGTTCACCAGCTGGACTGGAGAGTATACCTGACATTGCCCTTTGGTCATGCCTGAATAGTAGAGTGAGCTGCTTAGTCACTTGGTTGGTGAGGGATGAATAACAAGCCTTGCCCTGCTGGGCAATCAAATGTGGGAGTATATTAGTGCTTGCTATTAGGTCTGAGCAAGTGCTGGACTGTAGGATGTTTTTTAGGTGCTTAGGTTGAGAGTTACACTACTTTCAAGGGAAAAACTGAAGAGGAGACTTGATGGAGCCAGGATAAATTTAGCCCTAGCTACCTGGCACTGCCCGGACGTACAAAACTGTGCAAATGCGGTTTTTACAGCAGGGAAATGAAAGAGATAGAAATTAGCTGGAACCAGTCCTCCAAGGACAGAAGGCTGCTCAAAGCTCCCTCTCTCACAGGTGAACAGAGAAACCTCCTTCTATCCAAGTATGGTATGGGCAACTCAGAAAATTGTAACACAGCCCTGAATTCAGCACTAGCCTGAAAACTGGACTATACTAGCTTAGAAAGGTGAGAAACAAGGACAGCATTTTTTTGAAAAGATAAGGTAAAAACAGTAAAAAAAAACCCACTTAAAACAGCTTTAAATGACTACAAACAGTAAAAAAATACACTTAAAACAGCTTTAGATGACTACAAGTAATCAGAAAAGGCTTTTAAACAAATTACCCAATTAACCAGTAAAGAAATCTCAAAACTGAGCCCTGTTCCTGTAGTCTTCAATCAGACAAGTTCTAACTTCACACTTCTGCCACTGGGGTGCAGGGGAACTTCTCCAAAAAAGCAGGCCTGGATTAGTGCTCAAGTTATACAAACAAAGCTAGATTCAGCAGGCCTGGATCTAGTCTATGCTACAGCAAACAAGGCACACCAATTTCAGTAAGAAACAGTTCAAATATGCAGGCACTATAATCCTTTAACCAGAAATTCCCAGCTCAGAAGGGCAGTGTCCAGCCTCTCCTCCCACAAGAGTGCAGACCACAAACCTTCTTAATGTAAAATAATTGGCCTAAAGCCCAAGAGCTTAAACCAGAACTAATACACTTTTAGAATAACAGACACTGAGCCTTCAATCAGCAGTTCCCAACTTAGAAGGATGTAAGCTACCTGTCCTGCCACAACAGTGCAGACCACAAACCTTCTTAATGTAAAACAACTGGTCTGAAGTCTAAGTGCTTAAACCAAAAGGCTTAGAATGATAGTTACACCAAGCAGTAATAAATACAATTGAGTACTTTTAAGATGACGCAAAAGCAAACTAAAGTAATAAAGTAGGAAGAAACACAAATACAGTAAAAACAAATGAATAAAGTTCAATTTTTTTTCAGTGAGCAAATGAGATGGACCCAGGAGGAGTATCCAAATGCAAATTTACAAGAGGGGCGGGGAGTTTCAAAGCCACCAAGATTAACACCAAAACAAAAGCAGGGAGGGTGGGTGGGGAACTAACTGAAAAAACAGAGCCACAACTTCCAGCTAGATAGTATTCAGTGCAACACAAATAAATCAATTTAAATGCTGTATTATTTGAGAAAAGTGCAGATAAAGATTTATTTAAATTCACTTATACATCCAGATGATGGTCAGAATCATTGATTATCAGAATCATTAATTATCAAAGTCAAACCCCTGCCTATAATACTAGGCTCTCTACAGACCTCTGTATTGACTACATGTGTCACAGGAGATAGTAAAAGAGGCTGTCACAAATAGTTGAAATCAATGTGTGCAGTAAGAAAGGAGTTACAAGTATAATATAAACAATCTTGTATAGTCAGAATGCTGAAAATGAACTGCACATATTACTCTCCACACAACAGTGAGCGGTACAATACCAATGCTTCTTGCCAAGGAAGCTGTTTCTATCATCATCATCATGTAGTACAAGCACTGTCTGAGAATTGAACCACATCCCATCTGTGGAAGTATGCTATACAAACTAGTGGTCAATGCATGTGCCACAGGAGCACTCACAGTACATTATGCCCTGATTAACCTTTTCACTGTTTTGCAGTCATAGCCTGTGTTTATATATTATTGTCAGTAATAAAAATGGAGATGAATAACTAGATACACAATGGTGTTTGTGTAACATCAGTATATTCGTATAATGATGTCCTTTGTAGGCATTGAACAGCAAGCTATGTGACTCTACCGACTAATGACATGCAGTGAATCATAAGTGCCACAGTGGAAGGCTTAACACAAGTGTGGTAACTTATTACATCATATGTACTTGTCACAAACAATCTCTTTGACTTAAAAGGGATGGAGGAAGCCTCTATGACTGTAAATGTAAGCTTTATAACTGTGGTGGATGACACTCGTGCATAAGGCCACATAATACTAACAGGCACTGAATGTGGATGTTGAACACCTAAGCATTTGACAACAAAAAGTGCCTGATATTGTAGAGAAAGAATACACCATGGTACTACAGTTGTGAGATGTGTTGGTATGTCAAGGCATTACATCATGTTATTACTACAAGGGATATGTGTGCCTGTAATTGCTGTACTCAGGCAACAACAGACAAAATGTAATCCCTCATGCCAGAGGATAACGCTTACTACATATGTTATGTAAGGGAAATGTAATCACATGTCATCATTACACTGAATAAAAGCATTGCTATTTGTGAGATTGTACGATAAATCAACATATGTACATTTACACAGCAGATGTGTTTGACAACAGTGTTAGGGACATGTACTGTCACAATAATACTAACATAAGGTAGTCTGAGTAGCAATGGCTGGATTTGAACTAGCTACCTAAGATCACAAGCTACATATTAGTGCCTGATTTGCAGGCTCCACACTACATGCTGTGGTACAATTGGGACAGTACACAGTTGAATAGATGCCATTCATCAATGCTTATTAGCTGGATATTTATGTTAAAAGGTGGTTAAAGTGCACAATAACACTGTACAGCTACACATCATGTATGTATTTGAAGAACAGTCTACACATTATTAAGGTGAAAGACACACTCACAGCTGAACTCAAACATCCTACGTACGTAGTTACACAATGTACAAAGCACAATACCAGAGTCAAGCACCACAAGGGAATTTATTCTACAACTATGAGATAATGCAGTTATGGTAGCAATATGTAATTATTGTGTGGTCAAAAAGTTATTTGTGCTTTTATTTATTAAAAGGCAAGTGTCTTGGAAGATATTTTTTCTGATTTTAATAACCTCTAAAAAATATAATCTAGCATATTCTAGTGAAGGGGGTGTTGTGTAGGAATTGTATATAATGTTTATATGTATATATATATATATATATATATATATATATATATATATATATATATATATAAAAAAAATGCTAATTTTGTATTTCTATAATCAGAATCGGATTATACATTTGAGAGGCTGCTACTGTGAGGCATTTTATGTGGAGCAGACTGAGAATTTGAGTGAGGATAACTCTACATAATGATATTAAATATAAACATGATGGAATGCTTTGCTTACTCATTTACATACTTACAAGGCAGTAATTTAACACATATTGGTATTGATAAGCTATGAAGACAATTGTATTTGCAAAAAAAAATAGGGTTTATCAAATAGTCTTCTTCTTCTTTCGGCTGCTCCCATTAGGGGTCACAACAGCAGATCAACTGTTTCCATTTCTTCCTGTCCTCTGCATCTTGCTCTGTCACACCAACCACCTGCATGTCCTCTCTCACCACATCCATAAACCTTACCTTAGGCCTTCCTCTTTTCCTGTTGCCTGGCATCTTCATCCTTAGCATCTTTTTCCCAATATACTCTGCATCCCTCCTCAGCACATGTCCAAACCAACGTAATCTTGCCTCTCTGGCTTTGTCTCCAAACCTTCCAACCTGGGCTGACCCTCTAATATTCTTATTCCTAATCTTGTCCATCCTCATCACACCCAGTGCAAATCTTAACATCTTCAACTCTGCCACGTCAAGCTCTGACTCCTGCCTTTTTGTCAATGCCACTGTCTCCAACCCATATAACATAGCTGGTCTCACTACCCTCTTGTAGACCTTCCCTTAATGAAAAAAATATATAACCTGCTTAGGAGCTCTTATGATGTGAAACTTCATTCACTGACATTCAAGAAAGAAGGTACTAATGATATGTTTATAAGCTGAATGATATCTTATGATGTTTTATAAGATAATTGTAATTAGTGTCTCTGTATTGTAAATGGCATGCAAGTATGACATTTTTGTATATAGCTACAATTATATATTAATCTGTAGCTATCCCTTTTGATCTTAATAAGTTTACTATAACTTAAACTTGCTTAGGGTGTACTAGTCAGTTTAGTTATCTAGACTAGACTAAGAAGGTAGGTACCCAGGAGGCAGTGGGATTTACTTAGTAGATTAGCTAGATTTGAAACATTTTGTAATTGGTTAGATTTCTATTTAGAAATAAGTTGTGAATAACAAAATCACACAAATTTAAATAATAATAAATGCTGGAATAACATTGTACAATGATTTAGTTGGTATAATACTATTAATACGTAATGAAAATGAAGGGGTACAATATGCATATAGTTCTACGACTTAATATAAATGGCATCAACAGCAGTAATATAAGAAAATCATTATTTACATTTTAAAGGACAAAAGTAGTTTTGTGAGCAGAGAAGAGACGAGAAGAGGAACAGCTGTCTTAATAAAAAAAAAAGTCATGCCAAAAGTTTTATGTATAGTTTCAGACACAAACTGAATGCTGTCATTAGTGGTTTTAGAATATAATAAAAAGTTTTACAATAGCAAATATGTATTAGTTTCCAGGAACTGGAACAAAGGGAGTCAGAGTATATTTTGAAATTCTGTTAGCTAAATTGAAAGCTAGCTTATTACAAAACAGGTTCTTTAATTCTGAACTGGTAAAGTGTTAGTGCTGAAAGGGAACTGAGATTAAATACCACAGCTAAGGTATTTACTAATGGGCTGAAAATATAAATCACAAGATATAATGTTATTTATGGAGAAAGGCATTTTATTGTTTCACACATTATTCATATGTGTTTGGAACCCAAACTAGAATGGATAGAATATATGTTTCATTGGATCTACCACCTAATTATACCTTGCCTGTTAGTGGATCATAATGCTTTGAAATGGCTGCATTCCTTAATTCTTGACCTATCAAAAGCATTTAATACAGTTTCACATTCCATACTATTAAATACATTTAATACAGTTTCACATTCCATACTATTAAATGCATTTAATATAGCTTCACATTTCATACTTTCACGTAGTCTCAGAGAACAAGTAATACAATCAGTTGACTTAGAAGTTACTTTGGCCACTGAATACACTGGGCTCATGAGCGGTCAGCTCCTCAGCAAACAACATTAGGTGTGCCACACAGTTCAGTATTATAACCTTTACTCTTTAATATAACTTGTAAGTAAAATGTCTGCAGCACCAGCAAATCTAATCCAGTTTTACACATGACTCCACTAATAAGTGCTTCTTCACTCAAATAGCTCCAAGCTGACCTGTGGCATTCCTTTACAAGAACTAAAAACTTGCTAGAGCAATCTAAACTATTGCCAAATCCAAATGCAACTAAGCTAATGGCATTTTCATCTCCAACACAACAATCAAATTACTGTGACTTAAAGATATTAGAAATCAAGTTATTTATTTTACATTTGTTAACCAGGAAAGTCCGACTGGATACAGGTCAATTTTCAGCTGAAGCCCGGGGAGAAAAGCTCCAAATGTACAAAAACAAGTGTAAATACAGTGAAATTATTACAGTGAGTTATTACAAAACTGAGATTTGTTTAACAATATGTACACACAGGTATATGTTTTTCTCACATTGACACAGCAAAGGTTGGAAGCAAGTAGCTAAGAAAGAAATAGTTAAAGATTTCATTTGAAAAAGGAAAACACATATAATCCTAGAACAGAGTTAGTGCAAAATAAAAAGCTGTTATCTATATAACTGACCATAGATGAAGACTGTAACAGCACATCTGATATGCAGTTCAAAAATCAACCATGAGCTATTGAAGTTTACAAGAAGCCCCATTAGCCAAACACATCACTGTCTTGCACTTAAGTCCCTTAGTTGGTTGGAGCAGTTGCTATATGCTGATATTAAGACTACTCACAACATATTCTATATACTGGACAGATGCCCTGCCTGCCACCAGCAAGTTATTAAACTGGGACTCATCCCACAGAGAAATGCATTTAGTGAGTCAGCACTACTTAAAAATCTGAAAATCATATGGTAACTTCCTATACTTTGTACATTTCTAAACTGTGGAAGTCTGTCCTGAGAGACATCAAAAATATTAAATTTACAATTGAAAATCTCATTGAAAATGTATCTATCAATAAAATAGTACAATACTTATAACAACCCCATTACTAAGGCCTTTTCCTACTCTTATCTTGTTGAATCTACATTTTAATATCCAAGTGAAATACCTCTCATCAAAACAGTCCTAACCTTCTACCAATGCCATTATTATGTCCCCTCCTTACGCAGTCAAATCAAATAAGGACCATAAAATCCTTACATTGTGTCTCTTGTTTACAGGTCTCATGTGAATAACTGTAAGGATCAAATATGAATATGCCTCATCTATGGAGTACTAAAATTTTACTGTGTGATATTATGCATATACTGCAAAATAATGTTGGATGCTCTATAGATGTGTGCGACCTCAGCGTGCTGTAAATACTATACAGTGTACATAACATGACAATCATCTGTTTGTATAAACTCCTGTGTTGTATAGTGTATTTTTATTGTTAGGCAATACTAAATGCTTGTACAAATGTAATTTAGTGTTTTTCTCCCCTGGTCTATAATGAAAAGTGACTTTGCCCAGTCAGATTATCCCAGTAATCAAAGGCAAATAAGTACAATAAGCAGATATGTAATTAAAACCTCCACCTCCCAGTCACTAAAACCCAGACACACATATTATTCAGCAACTATACAGTTATGAATAAAAAGTCTCAGAATTTACAAAACAAAGAAACACAGTATGTGGAAATAAATAGAAAATGAGTTAATAACAGAACTCCATTTCAATTCCTTATTTAATCAAAAAGGAAGCAAATTATTACACTATAGTTAAAAAAAAAAAAAAAAATCAAAACATATTTCATAATATCTCAAAACATTTTTACTTCCTTATCAATATGGCCCCAGTTTCTGTACTAATAAACTATGTATGCTTTACTAGTACTATATTCAGACTTCTTGCACCCTAAAAAAATGTTAAGCCAGGGACTAGACAAATATCTTATTCTTTGAATTCCTTCTGTATTTTTTCTAATCTTATTGCAAATCTTTTCTTTGTCTCATTCAAATATCTTTATCCACAGTGACACTGCACTCCAAAAACATTTGTATATCACAAATCCTGATAATGCTTTTTCGCTTATTAGTTATAATACAAGCATCCTTTATCAGAAAACACACATTGCAGTGGTCAGAAACATTATCTACTGATTTATTATGTACACTACTTATGCTCAATGATTCCACTTGACATACAAAATGACTAGACATGACAAAATCTTGTATACTAGCCCCTCTTGAATTTGATACAGCAAATGTATTTAGTATTGTTTGTACTAAATTTGCATCCTGAAATAGCATAGACAAAATTATTTGACCACCAGCTATAATTCATCACAACAGGTATTGTATTGCGTGACCAGATATATTATATCCAAAATAACTTTTTTATTATTACATGTATCAACTTTTCATGTCCATGTTGCATTATTCATAATTAAATTAAATGTATTCTTTTTGCAAGCCAGCTAGTATGATTTTTTTGTATATTTTCTACATTATAACCCTCTTTTAAAAAACAAGTTAATAAGAAATTGCCTTTCATGCAAAAACTTTCAGACTCTTATAAGGTGGTCAGTCAAAGCACTGGGGTGAATGAAGTTTTTTATTCCTTAGCTGAGGGTGCGTTAGTAGTCGTCCTAAAGTAGAAGTGAGTATGTAATGATACTCTGTTGTTTAAGAATATTACACTTTAATTTTCCATGCTTATTTCAACATATTACCCCATGCTGTGTTTACTATGTCTATTTGTGCTTCTCATCAGGTAGCAAAACCATAGAACACCAGGAAGAAAGAAAGAAAATAGAATTCATGTTATTCCTCTTTGTATAAGCTGCAGTCATCAGAATAAATAGTTCAAATTCATTGGCAGCCAGATTCAGCACAAGGTATCCTAGGCAAATAACTAGGGCTTAGTGTTAGCGGAGTTTCCCCATAAACACCATAAAAGTGTCTCATGCTCATCTCTTAAATTTCAATTCACTTTATTTGAATGTGTGACAGCTCCAAGTTCTTATCTTCCTTTGGCTCAAATGTAGAGCCAATGACAGAGAGACATTGTGGAACATGTCAGTCATAATGGGCCAATAGCTGATAAGCACTGTAGAACTAGTGACTCAGCAGTCTTTCTAAGAGTAGTGCCAGTGATGCCCTGTGCTGAAGACATTCCTATGTGGATGTAATAAGTGTGCAGTGTATGGGCTTCCGTGTGTGTGTGTGTGTGTGTGTGTGTGTGTGTGTGTGTGTGTGTGTGAGAAAGATGCATCCAGGATGGGCAAGGGTTTAGATTTGGAAAAGTATGTTTCCCTGGAAAGACTAGCTTGTGGTTTGTGTACACACTAATCTAAATAATTTAGTATGATACTTTAATTTTATTTTCAAATAATATTTGTTTTGTTGTTTAAATTTTTCACTGATTTTCAAGATACATGCACTGGGAAAGGATGGTTTGAGTTTTATCAACAAATTGTGGCATCCAGTCCTTGTTTCATGAGCTCCTATGATTTTAAGTTGACTGACTTAAAGGGGAGAGAGGTGTATTTTATTATAAATTATGTATTTGGGATTAGGCTGATATACCCATTGTGCCATTTACAAAGTAGTATATGACAATGTCTAAGGTAGCAATACTGTCTGATCAGCATAGACGTCAACCCCTTTTTCTCATTTTGTACTTGGGTTCAAGTGTCACATCACTAGTGACCATCACCTAGAATCAACATTCACACCAGCATGTGGCTAGCCCTGATGTGTTTGTTTTACTATATTGCACACTTGCACTCACACTTATGGCCAGTTCAGAGTATCCATTCCACCCAGTACATGTATTTGGAATGTGAGAGGAAACTGAAGCACACAGAGAAAACCCACATGAATACAGAAAGGGCATGCAGACTCCACAAAGAAGACACCCAGAGGCAGTCTAATATGGACCTAATAATTTAGAATAAGCTGGCCAATTCTGCAGCGGTCTAGCTTTATTATGTTCTCACATGCATGTGTCTTTATTGAGCTGCCATCTTAGGATACCTATGGAAGGTAAATATGGCATGAAGAATCTTCCTTATGGTGTCTGAGGGAAGAGTTGAGAGATAAGAAAAGAGTTCCATGTCTGTAGTACTTTCCTTTCCTAAGTGTTGGAGCTAAACAGGGTAGGTCATGAGAGCTTATATAGCCCAGCCTGCAGTAGTGTCCCCTAGAGAGATTATTTTACAATTTATGTTTTCAGCTGCCCATGCAAGAGATACTTCAAGTACGACAGTGAGTCACTTAGAAAGTAGATATCTTCATACAAAATTCACTGGTATATGGCCACCTAAGAGACTGTTATTCGAAATGTCATGCTTTCCTTTATAATGTGAATTTTTCTTCACATTGAAGATAAGGTTAAGGTAGTCCGTTGTTAGCATGGTTACACTTTCTCCATCCTTATTTGCTTTGCCTTGCCTGAACATTTCAAAGACCAACAAGCTCACCTCAGACATTTTAATGTGAGACTTCAGTCAGGTTTTTGCCACAACAGGTTTATGAGGATTTTAAAGATCTGTGATTCTCTGTAGCTATTCTCCTTGTTATGCATAATTCAAATATGAACGATCCTGGTACTAGATGAAATTCCAAAATTCCCAGTCCTCTGAATGACCAACCAAATCATCCAGGTCAGCCACAATGTATCAGGAGTGGGAGTCATTGAAATGAGGCTGGGGCTCTGTGTAGGCCAAATGGTAACATTGTGCTCAAAGAGACCATCAGGAGTTATAAAAACTGCTTTTGGTTTAACATAAGGGTGTAGGTATTCTCTGCCAGTATCCGTTCATCAGTTCCAGTGTTGCTAAATATCTGTCATTTCCTGGATTCTTTATTAACTCTTCAGTTCTAGGCAGGGGGGCAACTGCCAAACTTTGAATTGTTATTCAGTTTCCTAAAGTCATTGCAGAATCAGCACTATTGGGCTGGTCCCCACTCCTCCTACTCTGTGATTCTTCTATCATGGCCAGTCTGAGTATTTTTTAATTCTTTTTTGTGATGCTGAGATTCTGTAAGTTCTTAGTCTAACCTTCAATCTGGGTTTTGCATCCATTTAATGGTCCATTAGGCTTAGTTTCCCCAGGTATGTCTGTGAACACAACTGTAGTCTCATTATATATTCTGCTTGCTTGCAGATCTAGCAGGATGTGTGTAATAACTAACAAAGCCTTCCCATTTTCTTATCCTGCAGTGCACTGACCATCAGTAAATGTTGGTACAGTATAAAACAGTATATGTTAGGCAAATGTGCAAGGTGGACAATGATGTACTTTTAAACAAGATTAAAAGAAATCGCAGTTTAGACAACAAATACACTATAAGGCTGAGACAAATTAAAGCGTTTATGTCTATGATTAAAGGTATCCCTGATAATGTGCTAGAAGAAGTAACCCTTGCACAAACCCTATTGAAACTCTTAACGCTTAAAAAAATGATGCTCTCAGCTACATGCAATTTGATTTCATCTAATAGATACCAATCTTCTCTCACTTACGCACAATATTGGAAGGCTAAAAATAACAAATTAACTGATGTCCAACTCTCTCAGGCTATAGAAAATACTATCAAATTCTCTCCCTATAAAAAAACTTATTTATACTCAGTTAATGATAAATAATAATGCCTATTATACACCAGAACGTCTAAACAAATTTAACCCAAGCATATCACCTCTTTGCCCATTCTGTCCTTCAAAGACTGCTGACCTCTTACACGTACTTTGGTATTGTAAGTATGCACAAAATCTTTGCAACTTGTTAAGGGTCAAGCTTGACAAAATGGGCTATGGGAAATCTACCCTTACATGGGAATTTGCAATCTTACGTGTAAGTTCAGTCGCTATGCCCAAATTTGACCTATACATCCTAATTGCTCTTTTCGCATTAGCCAAGCTATATATTACTGAGAACTGACTGAATAGGACAAAAATAGCATGGAAAGAGTTTACAAATATGGCATCTAAATACATCGTATGCCATAAGTTGATCCTGGGAAACAGAATTAAACATGTGAGATATCAGAGTATTTGGAACCTTATCCTTGAACACATTTTGAATTAAGTTACAGTATAAACACATTCTTCAACTCAACCTGGAACATGACAGATATAAGATCACCACCTGGAACAGACAGTGATCACCACCTGGAACAGGACAGATGTAAGATCACCACCTGGAACATGGCAGACGGAAGATCACCACCTGGAACATGATATATGGAAGGAAGAGCACCACCTGGAACATGACGGATGAAAGATCACCACCTGGAACATGACAGATGGAAAACCACCACCTGGAACATTACAGATGGAAGATCACCACCTGGAACAGACAGTGATCACCACCCGGAAAATGACAGATGTAAGATCACCACCTGGAACATGACAGATGGAAGATCACCATGTAAGATCACCACCTGGAACATGACATATGGAAGATCACTACCTAGAACAGACAGTGATCACCACCTGGAACATGACAGCTGGAAGATCACCACCTGGAACATGACAGATGGAAGATCACCACCTGGAACAGACAGTGATCACCTGGAACATGACAGCTGGAAGATCACCACCTGCAACATGACACATGGAAGAGCATTACCTGGAACAGACAGCAATCACCACCTGGAACATGACAGCTGGAAGATCACCACCTGGAACATGACAGATGGAAGATCACCACCTGGAACATGACAGATGAAAGATCACCATGTAAGATCACCACCTGGAACATGACAGATGGAAGATCACCACCTGGAACAGACAGTGATCACCTGGAACATGACAGCTGGAAGATCACCACCTAGAACATGACAGATGGAAGATCACCAAGTGAGATCACCATCTGGAACATGACAGATGGAAGATCACCATGTAAGATCACCCCCTGGAACATGACAGATGGAAGATCACTGCCTGGAACATGACAAAAGGAAGATGATCAACACCTGGAACATGACAGATGGAAGATGATCACAGCACTGGCAGTGCTTCCCCACAGAAGCCAGGGGGAGGGGCTCCTTGACATAATGTTAGTGATAAAATATTACTCCAAAGTACAGAAATTAGATATATTCCACAGGGTGATGTTGGGCATTACATGAAGTAGGATATAGGAACAAATGTAGTAATGGGGGAGGGGAGGGGGCACTTGTAAGTGGTAGTCACTGGATAGAGCCAAAAAACAGATGTTGAAACAAAGAAAGTTTACATGTGTTTGCTGAAAGCCTTTTTAGTAAGCTTAACCTTTTCCTCTAGGTTTTATGAGTGACCTTGCTGTATGTCAAGTTGTAAAGCAGAACAGGCAAGTTGTATCATATATAGGGAAAGCTTCCTACTTTTTCCAGGTAAAGAGTTTACAATTAATATCTGTTGAACAAAAGGAGCATTACTTGTCTTGACTTGAGACATCAGTGTCTCACACTGGGATTTATCTAAACAACTCAATCACCATAGTTTTCCTGTTAGTGTAATTGTCTATGGAACAAATACACTTTATAGTACATTCCATACTTCTCTGTTTCATAACAACAACATGTTTTGTAAACCAAATCAGCTACGTAGAACTTTTTTTAGCAATGATGGGACCCTTGGGCATTTTCACTCTCCATGTGACAGTGTGCATTCCAGAACTTTTCATATTCATTAAGGTACACATGATCATCAGATCTGTTAATATAGGAAGAATAAAGTTAATTTTCAGAAGCAGAATATATATCATGAAAAAATGATTATGCCAAACATGTTTACTTTTAAAAAAACTGGTATGAATTTAACAGTACTTTGAAACACTTCTGAACTGCAATTTGCATGCATTTGCATTTTATGCAAAAATGATAATTCAGCAGAAAGTGCAAGCCAGTCTGTAAGAAATATCATGCCTTAACTTGTACCTGAATTATATATGGTTAGCAGTACAAAGCTATACAAAGCAGCATTATTTGAATTTGGAAAAATAATGATGAGGTGAGCTAAATGTAATTTGCAGAATGCTGCGTGCCACTGTTGACTGCCACTGATGACATTTAAGTACAGTGGTGCAGACTTATCATTAACGTTATCATGAATCTCCCTTTTAAGTATGTGGAGGCAAGCTGTGATGGTGAATGATACTGACTGTTTAGTGATTGCAATTCATTTCTGAAAAGCTAGCGCACACTGCAACCTTATTAAGTCTTGCACAAGTCTGGATTTACTTAGCTATTATTCAGAATCCTTATGTGTTGCAGCAAAAGTCTGCTACACCAAATGCAGGTAAAGACAGGCTGCAGGTACAGGTACATCATTATTTAATGTTTGTAATGGCAGACGCCCACATATAAAGAGCCAAATCATATTATCATTATTAAAGTTATAAAGGCATGCAAATAAGGCCTCATTTACTAAAAAAGAAGAGTAGAGCATCCTTGATGTTTCGACCCACAGGTGACATTCGAGGGATTCCACATTGGTTATTCTTTTAATGGGGTTTCATTAATTCATTTTATTTATTCAGTTATTTTGCTGAGTACATCACATTTATCCTGTGGACCTTTTCTGAGGAGAACAGGAGGTGATCTGCTAATAAACCCGGGACTTGATTTATCTCATCTTCTGCTTGTGAGCGTAGTATGTGTGAGAAGTCACTTAACCAGACAGTTCTCCTAGACCCTCCTCCCCTAAAAAGGGGCACTTGTGCATAGTGGGTATAACTGATTAATAATAGGGATGATATTTACAATGATGAGGGAGGTTTGGCCCAGATACTAGGGAAACACCCTTGCTTTTTACAAATAGTAAGGGTCACCCTCTCCCATCCCCAATCAGCAAGAAGGTGAAGCCCATTCTGTGCTTGGACAAGGAGGAGACTGGTGCAGTTTAAAGGACATGAAATTAAGTTAGAAGGTTGTAAGCAAAATAGTGAATTAATTATTTAAACTTTCTTCGAAGTATGACATAGGTTATCAGAGCTGATTATGGGAATGCATACTTCATAAAAATAAAACATAATGATTTTCTTATATGTAAAATTCTGCTAAAACCAACAATATTGTTGAATTGTACCATATCTGAGAGGAGGCTGAATTGCCCTTCAGTTTAGCTCAAGGATTCACACCTCAAATCATGAACCCCCCCCCCCATGCTCCATCACCAAATGCCTGGAACCTGGACCCTGATATAGATGCTTGCTGTCTTTAATCACCATAATTTTTTGGAAGAAGGTCAAAAACCCATGGTCTTGGTCAAGCACTTTCCACCCTATCACAAAGTGCAAGGAGTCCAGACTCTGACATAGAAATTTGCAAAGAATTTGAGCTCTTATGTAGACATTACCTGCACACAATCATTCTAGTTTTTTGTAAGTACATATGATTATCCATAACAGATAATGTGGGCAATTCTAAGTCTTTTAGATAGCAGCATTAATTGAATTGCATCCCACCTGACTACACTTCTTACTGTAACTTCCATTTTTTGTGTGTGAAACATGTCTTTTGCTGCTTGTCTACTAGGTTACTGTCTGCTGAGATGATGCCAGAGGTATGTTGATAAATGTGTTTTAAATGGTGCCCTTTCTCTTTGAATGTATGAAACCCTATCTAATAATGTAATATGCAAGATTGCTGTATTTTGAATGAATGTTAATCACATTGGTTAGCTTAAGTACTGCTACCTGAATTGTTTTCTCATGTACCTTGCTACCACTGTATAACTGATCTTTAACTTCCTTGTTTGCTGTCCTGCATCTCCCAATACTTAATCAATAACCATGTATTAATCTTGCATTTAACTATCCATGTCTGTTTTCACTCATTTCAGTTGCCTGCTCTAACCTATTTTCTGTGCACCCTTTTTAGGTCAAGGACTGATGGTTCAGAATGTTCTCTCTCCCACACACATATAGCTGAATGCAAGGAATTTAGACACTGACAAATTTGAAAAGAATTTAGACTCTGGCACAAAACACTTGCTGCTAATAACCACTGCAAGTAACTATAGACAGGGACACCATCACTTAGTTCATGAGATTTATTACTCATGAACTTGTATGGACTTGTTTGGCTGTTTTCATACCAATAGCACATATTTTTAAAATAGGACCTGGAGTGGAGATTCCAAGATGGCTGATGTGCGAACAGCTGGTCAGAGAGTCTCTGTACTGATAAGAACAACTGACAGGAAAGAAAAAAATACTTTTATTAAACTAGATATTTATCAAAACTTGAAGTTTGTACCTTGGTGAATCTTATTAGCTTTCCTCAGAATAATATACTTTTATCAGCATACCGATTAGTATCTCCAGAACTTCTTAGTAAGAAATATCAGTGAGAAATGACATAAAAGTGATTAACTTTAATGCAGGACTTATCTTTGAAAACAGTAGTTGCCACATTAAAATAGATGAACTTTAAGAGACCTGTAATTGAATTGAAATGATAAGAAAAATAGTATATGCATAAAGAATTCAAATACTTATCTGATATTAGTGAAAGATAAGTGAGGGAAAATACAGACTGAATACTTATTGGAACAACATTTACGGATGCTAGATAAATTAAAATATCCGGAGAATAGAGAGTGGGAAAACAACACATATGTCACAAGTGATAATTCAATAAAGGTTTTTGAAAAACAAAAATATGGAATTTCAGAAAAAAAATGGAAGGTGGCAATGCAGTTAACTTTTTAGCCACTTGTTTTTTCAAAAATTTTAAATCTAAAAACAGGATTTTCTTATTTGGTAAGAAGAGTTCATAAGACACTTTGGA
Organism: Protopterus annectens; assembly: GCF_019279795.1. Classification (NCBI taxonomy): domain Eukaryota; kingdom Metazoa; phylum Chordata; order Ceratodontiformes; family Protopteridae; genus Protopterus; species Protopterus annectens. The sequence goes on along the minus strand of NC_056746.1, from coordinate 1,287,213,679 downwards.
AGCCACATGTTCATCCAGGAGCCTTTCCAATGTCTGCAGTTTTCAAATTTATTTCATATCTACGTAGATGAAGAATTGATATTAAGAACTGTCTGGTGGAATCCTTCTGCCAAAGGAATAACATTAGTTGTGACAAGGTCTACTTAATTAAAATAATGGGAAAAAAGATAGGTTTGCTGGCCTCTGAGTATGTAATTTAAAAACATACATTTCTACCCAGGTATGTTAAAGTCTTTCTACCTAATAATATAAATCCTTTCAATATACTTGAAGAGATTGCTATTTATGTTCGAAATGAAAACATCACCAATAGTGAAGAAACTAAGTAGTGTGTGATTCATGTACAAAGAGAGAATATGAGAAAGGCACTTATAAACATGTTGTTACTGAATAAATATATAAGCAAACAAATAAATACATGGATTCCATTTTAATAGAGGCTGTAAACATTACAGGCAGACATTTTCTTACTTATAGTATATTCAGAAAAGGTATTTGAACATTCTTTTAATAGAAGAAACAGAAGTGCGATCATATAAAATACTATACCAAAGGTTACATTGTTGGCCTTCCTTTTAATTATTTTTTAATATTGTTTCTCTTTGACATCTTTGCAGTAATATTTTATTTATTTTACAGCTTGAAACAAAAGTTTTGCACTAAAAATGCTGATTTAGGAGGTTGGGATTATGTACAAAGCAATTTTAGTTTAAGGCAAAATTATTTAATAAACAAATTATAATACTCACAGTAAGTAAATGGTTAATGCTGCCCGACTGAAAGAACTCCAGCTCTATTCAGTCGCTTGCCTTTGCTAGAGAGGGACCTTTTTACTAACACATAATGTCAGAAAACCCAGATTTGATGAATATGGCTTCAAGTCAAAATCTAGATCCGTCAGAGTAGAGAGGTCAAGACTTAGACTACCAAACCCTGGAGGGACGGATTGAGAGGATAGATTCATCATAGATTCTTCTTGGGCTGTGTGCTAATGCAGGCATAAATCCCGGGTATAGAGAGCACAGAGCACTGTTCTGGCCTTGTTCATCTTGACCAATGGATGGATGCAGATGATGATATACCCCCAGATTACCTCTCGTGTCACATCAGGCACAGCAAACAATGGTATAGTTTCCTATACTATAGGGGTGGCGTGCCACACAACACAAAACTGGGCTTATAAATGCCCTCGGGCAGATAGCCTAGTATGAACCTATGAACCTATGAACCTATGTTAAACATACATGAGATGGTGAAATTGGACTGCTATTTTTAAAGGCTTTTTGCATGCATGATCTGAGGAGAACTTTTACTTAAATAAAATGATTTTTCTCATTTTTTCAGCTCCCTTCAGCTTACCCAGGTGTTTTAGATTTTTGTGTCCGAGGTTTGGCTGTGTGGTTTTATTCCAGCTGGTGGCTAAGCAGTAGCTTCCAAGGTTAGTATATGATGATTTGGAAGTTCAGATCTGAAGAAGTTTTCATTAAGAAGACGAAAGTGCTTACCTTTTACTTGTTTTTATCAGCATTTCAACATTAAAACAACATTTATATTGTGAATTATGGCTCCAAGTGTTCTGTGCCCATACTTTTGAACTACCATGATTTGGAAGTATAAAACATAAATACTTTGAGGCAGTTGCAAGGACAGAGGACATGTTGCTTGCTGGATGGTTGCATTGTTGAATCAAACATCATGAGGTGTGTTATGTTGGCATATAACGTAGCATTGCTAGAGATTGGAAAGCTGAATGCAGAGCTGAGAAAGTCTGTCATGTTCTGACGTTCATAGTGCTTTGTTTAAGATGGTTCTCTTGAGTCGATACTTTTTTTGCTTTTTCTATAATTTGGAGCCTTGGTTATATGTATGAATTTTGAGTATGCTGCTTATATGTTTGCACAGTTTTTTGGAAAATTGTTTTTGCTTGATAATGTTTTATTGTTGATCACAGGTGTCTACATCTTAATGAAGTCTATTCCTTGCTTCATGACCAGATGTTTATTTAGTGGATGTGCAACCACATTTTTAATTAGTCTTTAGTAGACAGATAATTTGTTAGTATTGACTGTAAAGGATTTATTTTGGTTCTTGTCTTGATTGTTATGTTGTTTGAAATCACAGAACCTCTATTGTGCTGAGCTGAGACCTAAGTTACCTTGAACTCTGCTACTTGGTTTAGCTTAAGAACACAGTCCCACAACACCTCAGAAGTGACCTTTTTCTGTTTACTTATGTTCGACATTTTACTTTTTGCTTATTTTTATATAGTAGGGTGCATCTCTGCTGATTTAAAAGTCTCATTTTGTAGTATGGTAATTTTGCATCAAAAACTGGTCAAGTGTGCTCCCCACCGATGAGACAATGGTCAACTTCTGTTGTTTCTGGGCTGAGTTATTACTGGTTGCATAGCAGTATTAACTTTAATTGATCTGTGAGATCTTATGATCTGGTTTAAATTTGTTGTGTGTTGAGGTACCACTACTCTATTAATTTGGACTGTTACATGACTAACTTGCCTTAAACTCTGCCACCACATTTGACTTGAAAAATAGTCCAACAACACTTGGGGAGGGATAATTTACTTTGCATTCATTTTTGTATACTATAGGGGTGTACTGCTAATTTATAAGTCCTGTTTTCTGCTATGAAAAATTTGCATCTGAAACTGCAAAACTTGCCCCCCCCCATGAAAGAAGGAGTTTCTGTTTCTTGCCTGAATCATTACTAGTTACATAGCAATTTATAGCAATTTTAGATTTATTTCAGAGCAATGTTATCTTTGTTTCACCTATGTGCTCTTGTGATTTGCACTAAACTTGTGCTCGCAGATGCTGCTTCTTTGTTGTGCTGGCCTGCATCACCACAATCCTGCCTTGAACTGTGATACTGTATTTGACTTGAGAAACAGTATTGCAACATTTGGGAAATTATTTTTTTTTCTGTCTACTTATTTTATACATTAGAGTATGCTAGTGCTGATTTAAAAACTATACTTTGAGTTGTGGTCATTTTGGAACTGGTCTAGATGTTTCCTCTCTGATGACAGAAGAGGCTGCTGCTCTTATCTCTGGCCTAAATTACTGCGGGTTACACAGTAGTGTTAACATTAATGGACATATATGTCCTTGTAGTGTGCTTTAAACTTGCATTTGTGGACACACTTCATTGTGTTGTGCTGAGCTGTGATGCATTTAATTCATCCTGGACCCTACTACCTGGGTTGACTTGAAAAACAATCCCGCAATATCTGGGAAGTGACTTTTCATGTATTTTTATACATTAGAATGTGCTAGTATTGACTTAAATATCCTGTATTACACTGTAGCAGTTTTACATTTGAAACTGGTCCAAGTAGTTCTCATTGGGCTTCTGATTTTATTTCTGGCTTACATTGTGCTTGGTTACATAGCAGTGTCAACTTCAGTTGCCCTCTGTGCTCTTGTGGTTTGCTTTAAACTTGTCATGTTAGCAGACACCACTGCTCTGTTGTGCTCAGTTGTGACATAGTTTCCTTGAAATCTGCTACCATCTTTGATGGAAAATAGTCCCGTAACATATGAAAGGTACTACACTTAACACAGTGGGATTGTAAAATGTACAACATGGTACCAGACTGAACTTCACTGTAGCAAGTGCTCATCCCAACCCCTTTCCACTGGACTAGTGCATCCTTGTGGACTGTTGTGCCTAGATACACCTAGGTGTCTGTCATGGCACTCTGTGGCAACTTCAGCCGCTAGTGACACTGGATTTTGCATTGCTAGTTGCCATTTCCAGCTATATATTCCTCGGCTATGGTTGATTGTGTGCTGGTGTGCTATAGTGTATCACTGCAGTAGATGATTGTTCACTGTCTTACCATATTGTATCCTTGCTCTGGTAGTATTATATACCTTAATGCATTATTTCCACTTTTTGACATTGCATTTATTTCTGTAGCATATAAGCCTGCGGTTGGCTACATGGGTATGGTGTTGTGGCATCTCTGCCTAGTGTACCTAATTTGCTTTAATATTATTTTGTCTATCCATTTTGTAAAATTGTGTGACATTTTGTCTACTATATAACTATTATGCGATGTCTTGGATACAGATGTGTCTATAGCTTGTGAGCTATTGAGCTGCAGCACCCGTATGCGCACTGCTCAGACAAACGCTAATTTATTGGTATGGCATGATCATTGCATTGTAATATACCTCCTGTTTGTCAGAAAAGATACTAGCCTCAGTCAATATCCTATAATCACAGAGAATGATGCCAAAATATAAGCAGAAGTTGACAGACATTAATAATCAGCATAGTAATCGGTGCCAATCTGAGGGAGCTTAACATTTGTCAGCATGGAGAAAAATAGATGAGAGTCCCACCTGTTTCAACAGAAATGGCTAGTACTTATCACCGTAGGACTTTTTCATACTGGTTGTGACATTCACTACCCCCTCCCCCTTTTAGGCAATGTCAGGCCAGACAGGTTACCAACCTAGCAAATATAAACTGAAATCTGACAAATGTGAATGCAGTGCTGTTCAGTGCTAAGAGCCTTAACTAGAAAATGCCTGTCATAGGGACCTCTGTTATTCTGGAAAATATTGATACTTTGCTGTCATTGGAACCAATTCCAGAGCAGTGAAAGCAGCCTACATGTTATGTAGGCCCACAAGTGTAGATAGCAGCAATGCTGGTGGTGGCAGGCCTGTCTTTATCTCAAACACCATGACCTCTAGACTAACTGACTAGGACAGTGATCTGAAATTCATCCATATTCTGATATCAGTTAACAAAACTTCATAGCACATCCTGGCCAGCTCTGGAACACTGTGCATGACACCCACAAATCATAAAGCAAACCATGATAAACTAGATTCCCTTTCCATTTCCAAAAAACAATTATTCTAGGAGACTGCAGTTACCCCTCCATATGCTGGCACACCTATGTCTCTGCTAATATGTATAGGTTCATAGATTCATAGGTAGGTACTAGGCTATCAGCCCAAGGGCCTAGGTAAGCCTAGCAAACAAGGTTCCCTGGCTTACGCCACCCAAGAAAGTTATTTTCCTGTGCCCCTGTCAACCAAAGCCACAGAAGTGATCTGGGTGCATTTCCTATTTCCCATCCACTCATCAAGATTTTTCTTGAAGAGTGCTAATGAGTAACTTTGCTTGACATAGATGGGTAGCTTGTTCCAGAGTATGGGAAGTCTCTGGGATAGGAATCTATCCTTCCAGTATGTCCTGTTTATTGTGGTGACAAGGTTTAGGTCCCTAGAGCATGTAGCTCGGAGAGACTGGGATTTCTAGGTGTAGCATGTTCAACAGCTTTGGGTTTGACATAGCTTTATATATAAGCAGAGATCACCTCAGAGTAGGCGATATGCTACTGAGTAAAGCCTGACTTTTTTGAGATGGTCAGTGTAGGGCATCTGTTTGAGACCAGTAATCCTCTTTGTGAGGTACTTTTGTGGCCTTTACAGCTGCTGCAGATGTCTTGTGAGGTACATTCCAAAAGGTGTGTTGTACTCTATGATGGGTCTAATGAGTGTCGAGTAGAGGGGAGCAATGACCTCTTTTTTCCTGGATGAGAACCCTTTTGCGATGATGTGTGCCACGTAGATGGATTTCCTGACTGCAATGTGATTATCAAAGGAGTGACTACTGTCCACCTGGGTCCCAAGGTCTCTTATCACACATTCAGCATTAAGTAGACTGCTGCCTATGTGGTAGCTCATGGGTACAGAGTTTTTACCAAAGGGGATGGCAATGCACTTTTTGGCATTGAGCTTGAGGCCATGGCTCTGACACCAGAAATCTGTCTCAGTGAGGCCCTTCTGTAGGATGTCCACTAGGATGTCCACATCATTTGGGGACTCAGCTATGGCTTCTAGTTTGCAGTCATCTGTGAACTTCATTAGCCAAAGGCCTTCTGTGTTAGCGTTTACTTCAGAGAAGTAGATATCAAACAGGAGAGATCCCAGGACTGAACCCTGTGGTACTCCACTTGTCACTGGTTTGAAGTCAGATTTGGAGTCTGCAACTTTTACAGTGTGGGTTCTGTCAGTGAGCCAGATTGCAACCCATCTTGTGATTTAGGGATTTATACCTAGTTTAGTGAGTTTAGCTATAATTCCAGAATTGGGGATGGTGTTGAAAACCTTGGTGAGGTCACGATAGGCTATGTGAACCTCCTTACTCTCGTCTACGGCTTTGGTAACTACCTCAAAGAAGTTGATCAGGTTCAGGAGGCATGATCTGCCTTTCACAAACCTGAACTGGGTGGGGTCCAGAGTTTGGAGGTTACCAATGTCTTTGTTTATGAGTTCCATGATGATACATTCCATGACCTTACAGACCAGGCTCGTCAGGCTAATAGGGTGATAGTTCCTGGGGTCAGTGGTGGCTCCCCCTTTGTGGAGTGTGATAACTATTACTGTGCACCATTCCATGGGCACAAAGCCTGACGTGAGGCTATGACTGAACATTGTGCTTAGGTGGGGAGCCAGTTCATTCTGAAGTCCATGTAAAACGCAGCTTGGGATGTTGTCCGGTGCCATGGATGCTGTGTTTTTGGCTTTAGAGATCGCAGCTTTTACCTGCGTAGTTGTGATTACAGGGACTCTGCATTCTACCTGTTTAGATATGGGCCCTTTAGGGGGTGAGAGGGGGTAAAGTTAGCACTGAACCTATCTGCCAGGATATTGGCAATATCAGTTGGTTCTGTAATTTTTGTGCCGTTGTGCTGTAACTCAGAGCAGATCTGGGTGTTGCCATTGAGATTCTTGACATAGGTATAGAATGGTTTGTTGTCCCTAGAATCAGTGGTGATTTTGTTTTTGTAGCTAGCTTTGGAGGATCTTATAAGAGATCTCAGCTTCTTACTGAGGCTGACCAGGGAGCTCTTCCACTCATGGGATTTTACTGTCTTTTGCAACAGTTTCTTCCTTCTGTTGTAGAGTTTGTTTATGGCAGGGGACCACCAGATTGGCTTCCTTTTTTGGAGGATAACATCTTGGTTCTGTTTGGGATAGCACAATCCATGCACTCATATAAGTGCTTATAGAGTGCATTTGTGTAGGATTCAGCAGTCATAACTGTATTGTCCATCTGCATGGGTGTCATGAAGGTCGCCACTTCTGTCTTAAGAAGCATGAATTTGGCTTTGGAGAAATTTTTTACAGTGGTCTCCTTAATGGTGGGTGGGGGCGGGATGCAGATATCTAGGGTGATTAGCTTATAGTCGGATCTGACCAATGAGGAGTTGACTTCAGGTGTGGAACACTGGTCACTCATGTTGGTAATGACTAGGTCTAGGATACCATTGCCCCTGGTGGGGGTGTGGATAAGTTGATCCAAGGCATTGGAATTTATGAATTCCAGGAAGCATTGAGCGAAGGAGCTGGTATATGAGTAGTTTTCCCAGTTAATAGTGGAGTAGTTGAAATTGCCCATTATTAGGGTGTTTGGTTGAACTCTAATATTTTCAGTATATCAAGAAAAGAGGAGTGGGAATCCTGGGGCATGGTGGGAGATCTGTAGCAAGCTACAATTTGGATTGCAGTTTTGCCCAGAGTTAGTTGTACTTGGATAACCTCGAATGCATTATCCTGAGCAACTAGCCTGGAGGTGTGGATATCCTTCATGAATATGGACAAACCTCCGTTCTGATGTTCCGGTCCAGGTTAGGTGGCCGAAAAATGTAGTATGAGTTATAGTCTGGTAATGTAGGGGTGCTCTCTGGAGCCTTGAACCAGGGTCCTGTCACTCACACATGCTCTATATTCTCCATTTTAAGGAGTGCCTCGAGAGAGTCCATTTTGATATTTAGACTTCTAGCATTGAGTAGCATTACCCTCAGTTTTTGCTCTTTACTTTATCAGTGGAATCTTCTTCAGTACGATATTACCTTTTCCCACCAGTGGCACTAACACACTCAATCTTGTCCTCACCAGCACAGTCCCTGTATGCTTCTTCCCCACTGTCATACTCTCACTTCTCAAATAATACCACTAAGCTCTTCTATTCATCATAAGGCACCAGTACAGGTTAATATTTAACCAAACATCTTTAGGAACTTCTCTAAGAGCAGTTTTCTTGCACTCAGTGATGGGTTGAGATGGTTTAACAGTCCAGTGATTCTACAGCTAATTTCAGTTCAAAGTAACACCCAAAATTTGTATACCCCCATCTCAACTCTTTCCGTTCACCAGAGATATATCAAGCTTAGAACAAATCCCTTATACACAAACTGTAAAATAAAAGGAAAAAGCTCATAGCCCTAAAATTCAGCATGCTATGATCAACTGCAATAGGGTTAACAGAAATTATACCATGACCCCCCATTAATATTCCAAAACGTGCATGCTGATTGGCCAGTGTGCACGTTGTAAATTGACTTATACTAATGGAAAAAGGTCCGGTCGCCCGGACTTTTTCCATTAGTATAAGTCTCTTTTAAAACACTGTCCTGCTATGTTAAGAGAGAGTAACATAGCGACACAGGTTTAAAAAAAGCAACGGACATCTCCTTGCTTATTTTAAAGCTGTCTCGCTATGTTAAACCCATTAAACCCAAACAACATAGCGACACAGTGTGTAAAAAGCAACGGAGATCTTGCTTTCTCTGTTGCTTTTTTTTTAAACCTGTCTCGCTATGTTAAATGGGTTTAACATAGCGAGACAGCTTTAAAATAAGCAACAGACATCTCCTTGCTTATTTTAAAGCTGTCTCGCTATGTTAAACCCATTTAACATAGCGAAACAGCAAAAAGCAACGGAGATCTTGCTTTTTTCCGTTGCTTTTGGCCACAGCTCTGATGTACTGCGTAGGCATGCGCAGAACATCAGAACTGCCGCGGATACCAGACAGCTGCAGAAGGACAGCAAAGAGGCATTATACAATGCCATTATTTAAGAAAAGTAATTATTTATTTTCTTAAATAATGTCATAGTATAATAGCAATAACCCACTTCTGGGTGTGGGTAATGTGGGATTTACCCACGGTTGTCTTTGTTTGGTCCCTCGGGCTTCGCCCTCGGGACCAAACCACGCCAACCGTGGGTAAATCCCGCATTACCCACACCCAGGTGTGGGTTATTGCTATAATAATACTGAGGCACAATATAAAATCCTCCTGAGCAATTATGAACTAAACGTTTCTATGTCAGCAAAGCATCACCACAAGACATTCTTTAATTATGTAAAGAATATCAGAAGTAATACTGAGCATTGTACTGAGATTATCTCTAATGGCACTACCCATTCAAACTCCAAGGATATAATTAATACCCTTGCAGATAAGTTGGGCTCAAATTGCTACATTTCTCCTTTTTTTTACCTCCAAACTTTCTAAAATAAAGTATCCAGTTCCAGTCCATAAAACTCCAAGGTAATGTCCTCTGATCAGATGCAAAAAAAAAAAAACACCATCCTGAACCAAAATCACCAGCTGTATGGGTCTGGATAACTTACCAGGCTGTTTCAAAGTCAGTATGAAATACCACCTATCAGGCTTCCTCCTTAAAGTATTCAACTACCGTCTCTCTACTGCATACATAAATGAAGTCCAGAAAGCAGCTGTACTAGTTATCCTCTGAAAGGCAGGTCCCACCATGATCTTTAGCAATTTACCTCCACTAGTACTACTTGCTACATGAAGGAATGCATACTCATGGACCTCATAAGCAGTGCACAGAGAACCTGCAATCCCTAAAACTTATACATGTTAAGCCTGGTTGACTTCTTTAAAATAACCACCAAGCACTAGATGAGGGTAACTTTCTGCACACAGTTTATCTCAATTCGGATAATGTGTTTGATACTATACCCTTCTCAGGCATCATCAGCAAACTGACAAAAAAATGAACCATCTTGGAACCTTGGAGTTTAGCTTATTAATGAAATAATGAAATAACAACAAACTTTTCAGACAATTTAGACAACAGCATTCCCTCATCACAAATTTGGAAAACTTCAGATATCAAATGGGCAACCATGCATTCATAATAAACAGTTAGTACTTCAACAAAATGCATATATGCATTCTGTTGTGCTGTCACCCATTCCTGTGTTAAAATGTCATCCACATTACTAACCAAAGGCTGGATAGGGATACATAAGCCCCTCGGTGTAATTCCCCTTAGATTTGTAGGCTTTGAACAATTTTAGATGCCAGACATTACTACGTAAACATAAGGATCAGACTAGTAATAGGACAATGAGATTATTTGCCACCTATGGTCGCAATACCCATAATGTTATGGATATTATTCAGAAACACTGGGACATTTTGCTTGCAGATGATAGGTTGAGTGACATTTTGACCTACAGATGTTTATCATTTCGCAGAGGTAAGACGCTGGGATGTTTTTTCAATCATTATAAAAATAAGACTAAGTTCAGTGCTCGTCCTGTATATATCAGTCTGTGATTGATGGTGGTATACTTACCGGTTGTGGGCCTTGTGGCCATTGGTATACTTACCGGTTGTGGGCCTTGTGGCCATTGGTATACTTACAGGTTGTGGGCCTTGTGGCCATTGGTATACTTACCAATTGTGGGCCTTGTGACCATTGCTCGTTTTGTAAATACGTCCTCAAATATATTCAGTTTACTAGCAAAAATATGTCTAAAATATATGATATTTGTTTTTTATGCAACTGTAGCAGTGATTGAGTGATTTATTTGGCCACATGCACCTGTTCTGCTTTTTATGTGGGACAAACTTCAAGCCCCCTGAGGTTCCGAATTTCAGAGCACATGAGTAATATGAGGAATAAGAGGCTGTCTAATGCTCTTTACAAATATTTCATTAAACCCCCCACTGCACAGTTTATGTTGGTCATCATTGATAAAACTGAAGGTGACAGAAGATTAAAAGTGGATGGCATGGTGTATTGGATAAGAAAGAACTGTTGGATTATGAGACTGGGAGGTTTGTTTTCCCCCAGTCTTAATGAGCATTTATAATATGTCTAGTCATGAAGGGGTTTAGGGGATGGGCCATTATATAAAATGTTGTTGCTATATGTGTCTTTTATTTACTGAATAAGGCTTTCATGCCAAAACTGGTTTGAATATGTGGGGTGTTGTGATTGCAGCTCTGAATTGTGATCATTAATTAAATTATTTATGTTCCACCTTTGAGTGCTGGCTGTCTTTCCTTTTGCTAGATTTTGTTTGTTTTTTGAGCCTTTGCACCTGTCATACTTGTGGAGTTAATCTTCTGGATTGCTAAATATAAAGAAGCCCCCACCTTTGCAGTTAATACTTCAAGAAATGTGTAATTAAAGGAGTATTCACATGCACAAACACACACACACACACACACACACACACACACACACACACACACACACACACGCACACGCACACTCACACACACACTCATGCATTCACTCACTCACACACACTCACACAAACACACACACACACACACACACACACACACACACACACACACACACACACACACACACACACACACACACACACACACACACACACACACACACACACACACACAGTGTTCCATTCAGAATATGGTTAATGTCATTTCAGTTTCTTAATTGGTTTTGGCAATAGATTGACATTATTCTCAAAGACTCTTGTAAAACTTTATACTTATTCTCATGATACATAATCATGCCCTGTGTCATGCTTTTCCTTTTTTATTGTTAAAAAGTTACATTTAATTTCCTAAACATTAAACCAAAGAGTGACTCATGCTGCAGCCCAGTAAAAGAAAAATATTTTATTAAGATTAATACTTTTACGCATATCTGAGACACACTCAAAGACAGTTTAGTTATGTCCTAGTATTAATAGTGGGGTCAAAACCATATTTTGTCGACTAAAAATCCCAAATTTTAAAAACCCTGCTGGAATAAACAAACAAATAACAGTAACAAAAAACAAAAAATATGTAAGTATGACCTCAAGAATGTTTATGCCACTAAAATAAAAAATATCAGCAATGTACCTTGCAAGCACAGTATCAATTGTATTGAATATAAGAAATTTTGGGCTGGATTCATGAATGGGTACACTAAGTGGAGTTATCGAGTACATGGTGTTGTGTGCTGCATACACAATAGTGCACTATTTTGTACTCATTAAATGGCTCTGCACGTAATGTAGAGCCACAAAACAAGGATAAATGGCAGAATATTCTAATGCAGTATAAGTGTTGGAATGTTATGCTAATTAAGCAATCCAATATGAACTATTCAGGAAGCTATAAAGCAATTGTGTACACTCTCTGTAACTATTTGCCCTGAAATCCAAAACTCTTTAGATTACAGCCACAAGTATACTTAGAAAAACAATGTTATGGGTTGTTTATCGCCATCATTAACCTGTAAATGGAACAAGCTTTAAATTCAGGTGCTGCTTCTGCTGCCAGACATCTGCCAAGAAGAAGAAGGCTGTTTGACTTAATATGGACTGCACGACACAGAAAATTGTAGAGCAATACCTGGTAGACAGGGACACATTACAGGAAATAAGCAACCTCAGCCACCCTCATCTGAGGCCCAAGGTAAGTGTGGAACCTGTTTGAAAAAAAAGTAGATAAGTGCTTAGTTCTATATGCAAGTATTTATATGTTGCTAGGCTGAGACATCTCTCATGTGTACAGTAATGTCAGTAATAGAGTATGACTGATGTCTGAAATATCTAGCTATGGACTTTGCCAATAATGTGCAACAGGCTTTCATTTTCACACACATCTACACATGTATGCAACTGTAAGCAAATGAAAAATGTGCAAAGGGCAAGGCACAGTCATCATCATTTATATAAGGGGGGGGGTACATGAGAACACACCTAAAACACCAAAGAAGTACGTGTGAATTACTGAATTCTACTACATACTTGGACGTTCTGCATTATAAACACTGGTGTTGTCCTCCATATCAGAACCAGTATCAGTTATTCTGTGTGAACTCTCTGCTGGAGTGTTGGGGATCTCTGTCAGTGGACAGAAACCCCTCAGTTTCAGTCACTGGTGGTTTGTTAGCAGGACTCCCCCCCTCCCCTGGAACTATATGTTCCTGGCCAATTTCACATGCCCTATATATCACTTATATTATGTCAATGGCCCTATGTCATATTTTCTGATATGTATGACCATGGTCTACTACACCATTTACATAGTTGACAATTAGGTTCATAGGTGTTTACTAGGCTGATAACCACAAGGCCCTTTTAAGCCTAGCCATGCATGCTAAATCTATGGCAAGTTTTGGCACCATTAATAAGTGTAAGCAGGGACTTGGGAGGTGAAACATATACAATCAAGGGCCTGCTTTGCTTCCAGATACGGTCATGGGAGTACTTGTCAGCTCTGCTTCTTTCTAAGAGGAAGGAGCTGTGTTGATGTACTGCCAGGATGATAACTACATTTCTTCCATCACTGTATGGCATTTTACAGTGTGCAGATATCTTGGACACCATTTCCCTGTATGGTTCGAAACATAAAAGGAACTTAAATATACAATTAAGTCACAATTGATTACTAAGAAAACAAATATGTTTATATGTCTACATGTATGCATAAATTCATGAGCAAAATAATTAAAAAAATTACGCTGCATATTAACATATACAACTAAATACAGAATCCCCTGCCAAAAAATAAATTAAATGAAAAGTTATGTAAGGAGAGCATCAGGTCTGTAACCGTGTAACAAGTTGCAGCTTTAACAAAAGCAATGTATACTTTTACCTTACAAATGGCTAAAACCATTGTTGGACGTCCTGATGTGCAGATGGCAGTCAGTTATATATCATAGGCTTAAAACATATTTCTGGGCTACAGATGTCAAACTCCTGACCTTGCTACTAACTGATACAACACTCTTCTGCAATAACTGATCACATGGGCATATACAATTTTTTATATTATGTTAAAACATAACTGCTTATGCCGGCAGCAAGTGACACACAATGGAGACAGTAAAGCAATTGTTGTATTGTGAAATACAATCCATGAGTAAGGTTGAAATACAGCATTTTGTAAATAAATCAGTAACATACCTTCACATCAAGTCAGTTATGAAACCTAGAAACAAGTTTTGAAAGTGAATAACAACATTGAGCTCTGGATCCAGTCTCCCCCACTATGATACAGTTTCCTTGCCTACATGATTACCTTGATATAGTCCAGATTCAGCTCTTTGAGCACTGTGAATATGCAAATGAGATGTGAACTCATTAGTATTCATGAATTCCAAAATCTGTATTAAGTGCAGGGAATTTAATTATGGTGTAAGGACCTACATGATTGCATGCACACACTTTACCTCTTATAAGTTCTTAGGGTTTATAGGTTTATAACTAAGTATTAGATTAGCTGCAATTGTGAGTCTTTTTAAGCCTAGCTAATTTCCCTTTTAAAGGTGAGAATCAAACTCTGTACCTTGAGTCTGTTAGCTAAACACCTTAACCATTAGGTCAATGCTCATGCCCATTACACTGGATATAATAAGTGTACACACCCCTGTTAAAATGCCAGGTTTTGTGATATAAAAAATGGGACCGCAATAAATCATTTCAAAACTTTTCCCACCTTTAATGTGATGTACAACCTGTACAATTCAATTAAAAAATAAACAAATCTGTTAGGGGGAAAAATATAAAAATTAAAAAATGTACAATAAGCTGGTTGCATAAGTGTACACATCATTAAATTAATACTTTGTTGAAACACCTTTTGATTTAATTACAACATTCATTCATCTTGGGTGCACACCTGCCATCAATTAAAGAGACTCTGATTAACCCCAAATAAAGTTCAGCTGTCTTAGTAGGATTTTCTTGTCATTTACTCAGTTGTCTGATACAGCAAAAGCCATGGTTCACAGAAAGCTTACAAAGCATCAAAGGGATCTCATTGTTGAAAGGTATCGGTCTGGAGAAGGCTACAAAAAAATTTCCACAGCATTGGATATACCATGGAACACAGTGAAGACAGTCCTCAAAAAGTGGAGAAAATATGGGACAACAGTGATTTTGCAAAGAACCAGATGTCCCTCCAAAACTGATGAAAAGGCAAGAAGAAAACTTATCAGGGAGGCTGCCAAGAGACCTACAGCAACACTGAATGAGCTGCAGGAATTTATGGCAAGTACTGGTTGTGTACTACATGTGACAACAATCTCCCATATTCTTCATATGTCTGGACTGTGGGGTAGGGTTGCAAGATGGAAGCCTTTTCTTACACAGAAAAACATTCAGGCCCAGCTAAAATTTACAAAACAATACATCAAGTCTCCCAAAACATGTGGGAAAATGTGTTATGGTCTGATGAAATGAAGGTTGAACATTTTGGCCACAATTCCAAAAGGGACATTTGGCGCAAAAACAACTCTTCGCATCATCAAAAGAACACCATCCTCACGGTAAAGAATGGTGGTGGCAGTATCATGCTTTGGGTTGCTTTTCTTCAGCTGGAACTGGGGTTTTATTCAAGGTGGAGGGAATTATGAACAGTTCCAAATACCAGTCACTTTTGGCCCAAAACCTTCAGGCATCTGCTAGAAAACTGGAGATGAAGAAGAATTTCACCTTTTAGCATAACAATGACCCCAAGCATACATCCAAATCAACAAATGAATAGCTTCACCAGAAGAAAATTAAAGTTTTGGAATGGCCCAGCCAGAGCCCAGACCTAAATCCAATAGAAAATCTGTGGGGTGACCTGAGGAGGGCTGTGCAAAAGAGATGCCCTCACAATCTGACAGATTTGGAGTGCTTTTCCAAGGAAGAGTGGGCAAATGTTGCCAAGTCAAGATGTGCCATGCTGATGGACTCCTACCAAAGAAGACTGAATGCTGTAATTAAATCAAAAGGTGCTTAAATAAAGTATTAGTTTATGGATGTGCACACTTATGCAACCAGCTTATTGTACATTTTTAATTTTTTATATGTTTGCCCCTAACAGATTTGTTTGTTTTTCAATTGAATTGTGCAGGTTATAGGTCACATTAAAGGTGGGAAAAGTTTTGAAATGGTTTACTGTGGTCTCATTTTTTTATATCACAAAAACTTTACATTTTAACAGGGGTGTGTACACTTTCTATATCCACTGTAGGTCAATCCTGAACTGCATGGACGAGCACTGCAAAGTATTACTTGCTAAGAGCTTGCAAGTGCTAAGATCACGTTCAATACACATATCTACTGGCAAATTACAAAAGACAGCTTTCAGAGCTTGTTTCTGTTGCAGTTTTAATGTGCTTGATCTAAGCTGACATCTTCCTTATAAGTACTCTTTTTTTTTTTCTTCTTCTTCTTCTTCTTATATGTCTGTGGCAAATATTAATAAGTAATCTCAACTGTGTGCTGTTAATTCAGTGGTTTGATGGTTCATATCTAGAGTTGGTGCTGTTTCTGTAAACATACTGAGGTTTATGTAGCATATGTTCATGTCGAAAAACAACAAAGTGGAGGTAACATCAAAAATGTACATTTTAAAGAAATGTTCCATAATGTTTCCTTTTAGTTTATATAAATTTCATTTTTTTCTGCATCTTTCACATGCCATTTGGCCTTCCACACTGTTGACTGGCAGTGTCCCCTAGCAGTAAGCAACAGTTCACTTCCCAAGGTAAAAACTGAAAAAAATGAATTTGTAGTACCATCAGTAACCCAATGGAGACTGGTACTGGTGTGCTTTTGTCAGCATTCTGGACAATGCTGAGTGAAGAACGTCCACCTCTCAACTAACTGTTGCCATGGCACAAGTTGTAGAGAAGTGAACTTAGGGCCACGTAATGCATAGTTCAAATCCAGTTTACATATATATTTTTATGACTGTAATCAGAATAAATACTGACAAAAATGTTGTATTTGAGGGGAATAGGATAAAGTCTGTGATAAATGATGGATCCTATCTGTAGTCCCTGTGAACTGATGTTATAAATGTGTTGTTTTTGTAAACTCACCTGTTCTCATTATTAATAACAATACGTGTTATGGATGTTGTGACATATGCCATTTTGTACAGTGTGCTAACACAAAAGCAGCAACATGAATTTTATGTACATTTGTGCCATATCTCACAAATATTCATCATGACAGTTAAACAATATATTGTAAACTTTGATGACATGACTAATTGTATGTACTGTGGCAAGAATTACCTCCTGTCATTCTTTATATGTCCCCTTCCAGAACAATTGCCATTACATGAAATCATGATGATGTGTAACATAAATGCTAGCTGTGATGTTGCAAGCAGATGTGAAAAGATTAAGTGTGTCATGATAATGCTATAACAGCTTTGTCCCTGCTACATACATCTATTACTGCATTACTTTGCAATACAAGATAATTTCTTTTTATTTTTATTTTCTTTTTTAAATGCCTCTTGCATTTGCGCTCTGCTCAGCAGTATACAAACAAAGTTCATGCCTAAGGGGGAAAAGTGACATTTTTAATTAAGGCTGCCTTCTGTAGTGCAAACAAGCCTGACACCACTTGTGCAACTGTCAGCACTCTGGATAGTACTCAGTGAAGAAAATGCATATACGGATTACTTTCCCTGTGGTACATGTTATAAGTGAAGTGAGTTTAGTGAAACAAGACAGATGATACAGGATTTGAATCCAGTTTGCAGATACTGTTACAGAGGGGAGTAGAATGGCTTTTGTCACAGAATTCTGATTAGGAATATAACAATATATGCAAAAGTATCTCATAACTATGCTCATTGCAACAAATGTATCATTAATGCTTGCTAACGAATGCCAGTATAATGTGTGTAAATTATATTAAACATGACAATAATGGTATTTAATATAGGATGCACATTCATAGGTATGATGCACACAATATTTTTGGTATAATTATTATGGGTTATCACATATCATAACTACGCATTTATAACAGTATGTCTTCTGAAGGTTACAGTTAAAAATGTTAAAAGCACATTTGGTTGAAAAGTTTTTTTTTTTTTGGTGATGAAAAATACTGAAAGCTCAAAATATCCAAAGCTCATTTAGCTGAATTCTCAAAATGTTGAAAGCTATTTTTTTATACTGTTTGTTGATAGAATTATGAAATTGAATGACTGAAATATGGATATAGTGGGCGGTGTGTGTGTGTGTGTGTGTGTGTGTGTGTGTGTGTGTGTGTGTGTGTGTGTGTGTGTGTGTGTGTGCGCGCATGTTTGTATGTGTGTGTGTGTGTGTATGTGTGCGTTTGTGTGTGTGTGTGTGTGTGTGTGTGTGTGTGTGTGTGTGTGTGTGTGTGTGTTTGCGTGTCTGTAGCTTCAATGTCATGTACGTATAGCTTCCTGAATAGATGTGCTGTATCAACTTCTAGTCATGGAAGAAATTTAACCTGGGGGAGTATTCCACCATCCCATGATCTTACTTTTACCACAAACATCTTCTGTGCAACACACTGATGAGGCCATAATATCAATAGTGCCCTTAAAAGTCAGACATCTCCTGTGTTCTATAGATTGTGGTGTTAGCTAGGTAAGAGTTCGAACCCAGCCTTGGTTAAATAGTGTGACTGTGTACTGTTATTTACAATTGTGTCTGATGAAGGCTAGGTTAACACCATAGCCGAAACCGCTCTGTTTATTCTTGTGTTTTTTATTTTGACAACTAATTAAATTCGTTCACACGGCTCACAGTTGCTGCCTTTTGCTTTTTGTCTACCTTGTGTTTTTGAGCCGTGCAATCACTTCCATGCAGGGGAATTCTTTTTGAGTCGCATAGCTTCCCTAAGACATCCACTGTGGTGCATGTGATTCATATACATATATATATACATATATATATATATATACATATATATGTTGTTAGTCAGTGGACTTCCATAGCTTGCTGTTTAATTCCAGCAAAGGGCAATATTCAATGAATGTAGTGAAATTACACAAACAACAGTGTACAAAGTTGTTATTCCCACTTTTTTCTTTGGAGAAAGAAATATAAAGCCATTTTGTAATTTCCTGCAAGTGAAACAGTTGCTCTGCAAATTCATGGTGTGAGTGCTCCTGTGGCACATACATTGGGTAATGATGTGTACAGCATATCTACACAGTTGGACTGTGGTTCAATTCTGGGACAGTGTTGTTGTACAAAAAAATGGGAACATTTTCCATGATCAAGAAACATTGACAGGGTATTTATCACTGTTGTGTGAACATTAACATAACATCCATCATTCTGACAAAATCATATTGCACAAACTGTTCTCAAATGTCCTTTATTACTTCACATATTAATTTAATTTATTTGTGACAATATACATTACTATGTCATACAGCAGACACAGTCAATGCATGGCTGCGTAGGCTGTATAGTATGATAGGCAGGGGTTTGAATCTGGTAGCATCTGTCTGCCAGATAACTGTGCCAGACGTGAGTGGCTTAGGTAAAGAAAGCATTCATGGCACAGTCAGAGGCAACATTTTTAAGGCGTCAACCTATAAGGTAGAGGATCCAGACCATACCAGTTACAATAAGGAAGTGTTGTATGTCTTTCAAGTGTGCTCATCATGACACACACAGCACTCCTATTTCTGTGACATCACAGGGTGATATGCGTCTTTCTTATATCTGTCCTGGAATATGCTTGAGGTGATAAGATGCAAATGTTTAGTATGTCATTGATTGTTCGCAGGCATTACTTAATTTTCAAAGAAGAATTCACAGTAGGATGACACAGAATAAATAGTTCAAAGAATCAAGCTGTTTATATCTGTAAATATGTAAAATATGACAGAGACAGTTTAATACTCACCTACTGTTATTTTAAGTTATATTAAATTAGCATTAATAAGCAAAGATACATCTAATTCAATGATATCTGGATTACCCAATGTAGCACTATCACAGAAGCCAGTTATACCAAAATCATATTGCATTTTTTATCTCAACTTTAATGATATAGATAAATCACTAATATCACTAATATTAATCCTAGCTAATAAAATGACAACTTAATTTCATTCAATGTATTTATGTGTTAATGTATTCACAAAGTGAACCTTCTTCTGTATAACACTGGAAAAATAATTTAATAAAGAAGTAAATTGTTATTGGAAATGGAATGACGATTAAAACAGACTTGCAGCTTATGTTTTCTGAGTGTAATGTTCTCCTAGTTGTCTATAATAGATTCAGTAATTTGTCCAAGTCTTGTGGTCAGACAAAGTTAAACTAAACAAACAAATGCTCAAATTCTTTAGTTGTACTTTTCTTTCCTGATTTTGTCCAGGTCTTACTGAATATCAAGTCTCCCACTGATTAGACATTCCCCATTTATGTCCTTTCCCAAGATTTTTATACAGGTTCAGGAAGAAAGTTGTCCAGGGGGCACCACTCAAGCAGCCATGATGGTGCTTTATGCTCATGCTGGTGTGCCAGTACTAAGGGCTTTTTTGTGTAATGGTCTAACCCTGCCCCAGGATAGGAGAGCTCTGATTCATGTCACCACAGAGGCCCACAATGCCTCCCCCATATGAGTTAATTCTTCTGCAAACCTGTATTGAGGTCTGTCCTCAGGCATTGGCTTGGTGAACCTAACACCCTTCCACAGACCACATATTTGCATTGCCACCTCTCCTCCAAGGAATGTGGCAGTGGGTGGCTGATTCCACTACACCCTTCCCTCAGGTTGGGCATGCAAATTCTTCCTGCCAACTCAGTCATGTACCAGAACCACTAACATACCTAGCGACCTGCAAAAACTGAAAATAGGTACAAAGGCCCTTGAAAAGTAAGACTATTCAGCTAAAATTCTGGATATCTAAATAGCGTAAGTGTGAATACCAAATAGCACTCAACTCTTCCCACTTCCAGTAGGAATGTGAGATACAGTGGGAATGTGAGATACTACTCAGAAACACAATAAAACAAGATAGTGACAAAAATGACAGAAAAATATAAACACATTATCAAAGAGACAGTGTAAAATCTAATGAACTGTATTGTAAAATTCTATCACACACAATCATTTATTTTTGCTTCATAAAAATGGAGATGTCAGATATCCATCCTCTTCCTTGAAATTATTGTTTTCTCTAGTATGTTAGTCATGTAGTACAGTTTTCTGAGTACTAGACAACTTCTTTGCTTTGCTTGACATGAATGGGCAGCCTTTTCCAGAGCAAGGAAAGTCTCTGGGACAGGAATCTATCCAGCATGTTCTGTTTATTGTGGTGACAAGGTTTAGGTCCCTGGAGCGTATAGCTTGGAGAGATTGGGATTTCTTTAAGTGTAGCATGTCCATCAGATCTGGGTTACACATGACTTTGTATGTTAGGTAGAGGTCACCTCGCAGTAGGCGATATGCGACGGAGTAGAGCTGGAGGTTTGAGAGATGGTCTGCATATGGCATCTGTTTGAGGCCAGTAATCCTCTTAGTGACGTATTTCTGTGATCTTCCTAGTTGTTGCAGATGTCTTGTGAGATACATGCCAAACAGGGCATTGTACTCTATAATGGGTCTGATGAGGGATGAGTAGAGAGGAACGATGACCTCTCTTTTTCTGGAGGAAAACCCCTTTGTGATGAGGTGTGCCACTTAGAAGAATTTTCTGACTACTGTGGCGATGTGATTATCAAAGGAGAGACTACTGTCTTCCCGTGTCCCAAGGTCTCTTATCACACTTTTGGTGTTTAGTAGGCTACTGCCTATGTGGTAGTTCATGGGTACGGTGTTTTTCCCAAAGAGGATGACAATGCATTTCTTGGCATTGAGCTTTAGGTCATGACTTTGACACCAAACATCAGTCTCAGTGAGGCCTCTTTGTAGAATATCCACATCCTCAGATGAATCAATTATGACTCCTAGTTTGCAATAGTCTGTGAATTTCATTAGCCAGAGACCAGCTGTATTAGCCTGGACTTCGGAGAAGTAGATACCGAACAGGAGAGGACCCAGGACTGAACCCTGTGGTACTCCGCTTGTCACTGGTCTGAAGTCAGATTTGGAGTCAGGTACTTTCACCGTGTGGGTTCTGGCAGTGAGCCATTTGGCCACCCATCTTGTGACATACAGATTTATGCCTAGTCCAGTGAGTTTATCTATAATACCAGAGTGGGGGATGGTGTCAAAAGTCTTGGGGAGGTCAAGATAGGCTGTGTGCACCACCTTACCCTTGTCCACAGCTTTGAAGACTGCTTCAGAGAAGTCAATCAGGTTTAGGAGGCTTGATTTACCTTTTACAAATCCAAACTGAGTGGGGTCCAGAGTTTGGAGGTTACCTATGTCTTTGTTTATAAGCTCTAGGATGATGCGTTCCATGGCCTTGCAGACCAGGCTCATCAGGCTAATGGGGAAGTAGTTCCCAGGGTCAATGGTGGCACCCCCTTTGTGGAGTGGGATAACTGTCACTGTGCACCATTCCATAGGCACAAAGCCTGAAGTGAGGCTATGGCTGAACATGGTACTTAGGTGGGGTGCCAGTTTGTTCTGTAGTTTGTGCAGAATGCAGCCTGGGATGTTGTCTGGTCCCATGGATGCTGAGTTCTTGGCTTTAAAGAGTGTGGTCTTTACCTGTGCAGCTGTGATTACAAAGGCTTTTCAGTTATCTGGTATGGGAATGGGCCCTTTGGGGTGGGGTGGGGTGAAGTTAGCAGTGAACCTGTCTGCCGGGATGTTGGCAATATCAGTTGGTTCGGTAAATGTAGTGCCATTGTGCTGTAGTCCAGAGCAGATCTGAGTGTTGCCATTGAGATTCTTGACATAGCTGTAGAAAGCTTTGTGGTTTTCTTTAGAATCCATGGTGATTTTATTTTCGTAACTAGCTTTGGAGGATTTTATGAGGGATCTCATCTTCTTGCTGAGGCTGACCAGGAAGTTCCTGCAATCATGGGATTTTACTCTTTTTTGCAATAGTTTCTTCCTTCTGTTGTAGAGTTTGTTTATGGCAGGGGACCACCAGATTGGCTTCCTTTTTTGGAGGATAGCATCTTGGTTCTGTTGGGGGTGGCACAGGCCATGCATTCATGTATGTGCTTATACAGTGCATTTGTATATGATTCAGCTGTCATGCTTCTATTTTCCATCTGTGTGGGTGTAGTGAAGTTTGCCACTTCTGACTTAAGAAGCATGAAGTTGGCTTTGGAGAAGTTTTTTGTGGTGGTTTCCTTAAATGGGAGGGGGTGGAATATGTTTGTCTAGGGTGATTAGCTTGTGGTTGGACCTGACCAGCGAGGAGTTGATTTCTGGCATGGAGCATCTGTTACCCATGTTGGTAATGACCAGATCCAGGATGTTGCTACCCCTGCTAGGGGTATGGATAAGCTGATCCAGGGCATTGGAATTGATGAATTCCAGTAAACATTGAGCAAATGAGTTAGTACATGAGTAGTTTTCCCACTTGATGGAGAGGTAGCTGAAATCTCCCAAAATTAGGGTATTAGGCTGTACCTTAATATTATCTAGTATATCGAGAAACATGGAGTGGGCGTCTTGGGGCATGGTGGGCGATCTTTAACATGCTACAACTTGAATTGCAGTCTTGCCCAGTGTTAATTGTACTTGGATAATTTCAGATGCATTATGTTGAGCAACTAACCTGGAGATGTGGATATCCTTTATGAATATGGACACGCCTCTTCATTTAGTATTTCGGTCCAGGTTTGGTGGCCGAAAGGTGTGGTATGAATTATAGCCTGGTAATGCAGGGGTGTTCAATGGAGCCTTAAACCAGGTCTCTGTTACTGCACAGATGTCAATGTTCTCCATCTTAAGGAGATCCTCGAGTGAGTGCATTTTGAGGTTTAGACTTTAGCATTGAGTAGCATTACCCTTAGATTTCGCTTGTTTGTATCTACTATAGTGGTGCGTTTGACATTTGACCTTTGCCTAAAAAAGGCACTATAGGGGCAGCAAGAACCTTAGTCAGTATCTGGAATCCCAGTGGTGACATATAAGTTTTAGTTTTAGTCTTAGATGAGTTCCAGCTATTTGCTAATAATGATTCGAAACAAGACTGAATTGACAGTAACCTGTATCATTTAATGCTTGTTTAAAACAATGTAATAGTAATTTATTACCTCTTTTTTTTTTAAACTGGAGCTAAAATATTTTAAAAAAGGAGAACCTGAGTCTTCCCACTTGTATTACAAAACTCTTTAATATGCTGATAGATTGTTTACAACAATCATGGCAGGGCCGGGTTCAAGCACTGCAAGCCTGACTTGCCTTACTGTTGGTTCTTTTTTTTATTTTTATTTCTCTAAGTCTTTTTGGTTTCTAATATCATGATAGGAATGGACCCCATTCAAAGTCAAAGTAGGATTAAAGTTCATGAAATTAGTATTGTTTCAATCTTTGATACTAGCCAGAAGTGCTCTTCTCAACACCCGCAGTGTGCCCAGTATTGACTTCTTCTGCAAGTCATATGGCTTTACATGTATCGGTATAATTGTAAAGTCTTTTTTTATGAGACTCATTGCTCCTGCTACTACTGCAACTGTCTAGGTATCTTTCTTCCATATTGGCCTTGTTTCTGTCTGCAAATCCTGGCATTTTAGGACTTTGTGTCTCTCTGTACACAAGACACTGTAGTCACTGGGTGTAGCAATTTCAATGACCAGTGCTACTTTTGTCTTCTTTTCATGGACTACTATATCTGGTTTTATCGCATCTATTTTTTGAACTGTTGGTAATGCAGTGATCCCTTGTATTATAAACTTCATCAATTCCCATGATGCTTTGCTGCTCATGTTCCCAGTATTTTTAAACTACTTCAGTATCATAAGGTTTGCACAATCCCCAGCCCAGCAGTCTTGTCACATTATTATGCCTTTCAGTATACAGCCCTTCTATCATTAGCGTATCACAACCAGCAACAAGGTGTGCAACTGTTTCCAATTATGTTTTACAAAACCTGCATTTGTCTATTTCTCCCACATGTTCAATGGACTTTGTAAACTAACGTGTAATGTAGTCCACTATCTTGGGCCACCAATACTAACCTTTCATCATTTGATTTTAATTCACCTCTCCTTAACCATTCCTGCGTTCGATCATAAGGTTGTTCCAAGAGTTTTCTATACTTGCAACTATATTTATGCATTTTCCACATTTCTTGCCTTCTCATCTGGTCCTTCACCTTATATACTTTCTTTTGTTTTTTGGCACATTCAGTTGCTGCCTGCTTTTTAGCTACTTCTGGTTTGATTTTCATTGCTTCTGCTAAACTAAGCAGGGAAGTCATTTTAGACTTATTCTCCTCATGTTTTAAAAATTTCACTACATTTGGTTCCTGTGAGGTCAGCAAATACATATGCAGTCCTACAATTGCAGAGCTATACATGTAATCAATTTCAAGGAGACCCATACCTCCTTCGGAATGAGAATATACAGTCTTGGTATAAACTGATTTTTATAAATGATTTGATGAGCATGAAGCATCCTTTTTGTTTTCCTATCCAACCAATCCAACACCTTTTACAGCCAGTCAATCACTCCAAAACTGCAAGGAAGAGCAAATTGGTTTATAGCTTGGACTTTGTTCCTAGATGCCAATGCTGTTTTCAGTATTAATTTTAGCCTTTTAAAAAAAATTCCTTACTAAGTTTTATTTGCATTTGTTCATGTTTTATTGTTGATTCTTCATCATTTCCCAAATATTTATACATTCCCTCTTGCTCAAGTTCTTATGTTTTCTTGGTACTGCATGTTTCCTGCCTTAAAGGTTTCTTTTGCACATTTATTAAGACCAAATGGCATTCTTATATCATCTGAAAAAGTTTTGATCACTTGCAGTTGTGCTTTCAGTTCCTCATCTGATGAACTATACGGTTTTAAATCATCTACAAATAGAAGATGGTCATTCTTTACACTTTTGTTATTTTATGGGAGCAAAATTGTAGCCATAATCTAATCTAAGTAGACAGCTTAATGGGTTAAGGCAAGGCAAAAGAGCAGCGGTGACAGAGAGTCATACAGTACTGTGTCCGCAGTATGTAACTAATTCTACTCTACACTTTCTCCATAACTACTGTGGGTGTGTATAAATACTCTGCAGTACTGTGTCATCAGTATGTTACTAGTACCACACTATGCTTCCTTGATAATTACTGTGGGTGTGTATAAGTACTGTACAGTACTGTGTCATCAATATGTTACTAGTAGCACTCTATACTTCCTTGATAATTACTGTGGGTGTGTATAAGTACTGTACAGTACTGTGTCATCAATATGTTACTAGAGTCACTCTACACTTCCTTGATAATTACTGTGGGTGTGTATAAGTACTGTACAGTACTGTGTCATCAATATGTTACTAGTACAACACTACACTTCCTTGATAATTACTGTGGGTGTGTATAAGTACTGTACAGTACTGTGTCATCAATATGTTACTAGTACAACACTACATTTCATTGATAATTACTGTGGGTGTGTATAAGTACTGTACAGTACTGTGCCATCAGTTTGTTACTAGTACCACTCTACACTTCCTTGATAATTACTGTGGGTGTGTATAAGTACTGTACAGTACTGTGCCATCAGTTTGTTACTAGTACCACTCTACACTTCCTTGATAATTACTGTGCAGTGGTGAGAGCCCTACTTTCATCTCTGTTTTATATCCATTTCTTCCCAACCCATCAGTGCTCTATATTACCCTCACAGGTTTAACAGGAATTTCAAGACACTTGATTCTTGTGAACATTTACTGTTTGTCAGTATACACACTTAGACCATTCCCCCATTTTTCTCGGAGGTCTAGGCAAGTCAATCTCAGGGTGAATTTTTGTGACTCATCCAATCAACTGGATCCCATTTGAAGGATGATAGTGTATCACATTGCTTAAACTATAGAGGAAAATATGTTCCAGAGGTGGAAGAGGCATATCTCTCCATCAAGTTATGTTCATCTGCTAGGGAAGATTTAGGTCCCTGGTCCAAGTACTTTTCGAACTATTAGACATTTGGAGATTCAGAAGTTTCAGGATGACTGGGTTTCCAGTTGCATAAAAGGCAAGGCAGAGATGTCTGTATGATAATAAATAAAGAAAAGTGCTTCAAGTCTCCTTTGGTGGCTCATAGTCTGTATACTTGTGATCATCTTAGTTAGGAACCTCTCTGGGGTTTCTAGTTGTTTCTTATGTGCAGGGAGGTGCATCCTGAAGGGAGCTCTGTACTCAGTAATTGCCTAATCAATGTAGAATATGAAGGACCAATGACCACTTTAGATCTGGATATTTCCTTGGAAGTTAGCTGTGTAAGTAAAAGCATTTTCTGAGTACTGTTGTTATGTGACAATCAAAAGACGGAATTATCAACCCATGATCAAAAGTTCCTAACAACATTTTCATTTTGAAGTGGGGTATTATCTATGCTATACCATAGCATACTGATATGGTATGTGAGAGATATATTTACACAACATCACTAGAACCAAAGCTCTCACATAAAAGTACTCCTAATGTCAATAGGGTTGTAAGCAGTACACACACTGCACCCATCAGACACAATTCAAAGCAGACACATAGACCCATATATGCTGAGGCACTTACATGTAACCTTCCTAAACCACAAAGACCTTCTAGACAAGGTACATATAAGAAATACCCTCAGCCCCAAACGCATTCTTTCAAAACAACCCCTGCATCAACACATCGAGCTACATTTCATGGAGCCTCTAACTCTAAGCCCATAAGACAAGTCACCACACAATCCAACATTCTAGTCATTAGAAACTCCATTGTGAGACACACTGATGTCCCTCAGGCTCTCACCAGGCTGAGTAGGGAGAAAGTTACAGTCAGTTGTTTATCAGGTGCTAGTCATATTACGCATGCACTCAGGTCATTGGACCACAATTACCAATATGACTCAATCATAGTCCATGTGGGAGTAAATGACCTGAGGCATACCTCCCTAGACTATATAAAGGGAGACATCATAAAGCTCTTGGAATATGTGTCTCAGGCTGCTATGAGCCTAGCACTGAGCAGCATTTTACCTACTCCAAGAATGATTCCACAATATGAACAAAAGATGACTGGCTTTAATAATTGCACCAAATACAGAGAACAGCAAACAGCGTATGAACAAAAATCACTCAAAATACCTTCACTGAACAGCCTTTGTTCACCAGAAATCACAATTTGCTTATTCAGTAAGCGCTTTCATCTTAAAAAGACTTCCTCAGACTGAATTGGCTTAGTTTCTGGTGTCATTATAAGGGGGTGCAATAGTTGTCAGCATGGAAGGAGATGGTTAACAGACCATGCTGCTTTGCCAGGGACACTCTGCACCTCTCCTCTCTAGGCTTTCAAATATTAGCTAAAATATTGTCTTCCCCATAGTGCCTGGCAATGCCAAACTGAAAGTACTTCCGACATAGCAAATCAAAACCAAGAAAATCTAAAAGTATTACTGCTCAATGCTAGGAGCCTAAACAAAAACCTCCACTCTCTGAAAGCTCTCTTTACCCTAGAGAATGGTGATGTCTGTGTGGACTCTGAGATGTTATTTAAAGCTGCTGACAGCACACCGACATTGCAATTTTATAATGCCTTCCACACATTTAGACCAGCTACTTCACAGGCAAGGACTAAAGGTGGAGGTGTCTCTATTTACATCAAAAATAAATATACTTCAAGGCTGGTCAAACAGGACAAAGCACCTGAGCTGCTCCATGTTCAAATCACCATAGGTAAAATCCAATACCACTTCCTTGAAAGCTATAGGTCCCTCTCTATGACCTAGGAATCCCGTAGCATGTATTTAAACTGATTAGAAACACTAACCACCCAACCCAATAACATATTCATGGGTGACTTTAATTACTCCACTATTAACTGGGAATCCTATATGACGTCATACGTACATGCACAGAGATTCCTGGATTTTGTAAACACAATAGTCAATACGCCAACCAGGGGTGCATCTGTACTGGATCTTGTCCTCACTAATATGGGAGAGTGCTGCATACCCCCTACAGTAATGCCTTCCCTGGTATGCAGAACTGTTCACAAAAACCCTGCACAAGTATGTTAACAGCTGCATAGAGGCAGCAGTACCCACTAGGAAGAAGTACAGAACTAACTCAAAAAAACAAGCCACCCTGGTGGAATCACAAAATCAATCGGAGGTATAACAGGAGGAAGAAAATCATGGCACAAATTAGGAGGTGCAGCACCCAGAAGGATAAAAGCACTCTCAGAAAACTAAACAAACAACTCAGGACAAATAAAATCTACCAAAGCCAAAGTTGTGGTAAGTTTGGCCTCCCAGGCCAAGGACAACCACAAAGCATTCTTTAGCTATGTCAGCAACCTCAAAGGCAATACACAATTGTGTGCAGAGCTCATTGTAAATGCAGCCACCTGTACTGAGCCAGAAGATACAGCAAACCTACTGGCTGATAAATTCAGCTCCAACTTTACCCCTCTTTCCTCGTCAACCTTCCCTCAGGAAATATCATCAAATTTAAGTCCCCCTACTATCACTAGGGAGCAGGTCCTTAATGCTCTCTCTAAGACCAAGAACACTGCATCAATGGGCCCAGACAACATCCCAGGATGCCTTCTAAATAGCATGAAACATGACCTATCAGGGCCTCTGGAATTACTATTTAACTGTAGCTTCCAAACAGGCTTCATGCCTCATGAATGGAGAAAGGCAACAGTCATCCCCTTGCACAAAGGTGGGCCATCTACAGACCCTGGAAACTACAAATCCATAAGTCTCACTAGTCTTATATGTAAAGCCATAGAAAGAATTATCATGGAGATGATCAATAGAGATATAGTAAACCTCTAGACACTGGACCCAACCCAGTTTGGTTTTCATCAAGGACAGATCATGTCTACTCAACCTAGTGGATTCTTTGAGAGGGTCACAAAGCAAAGGATGAGGGCAAAATCGTTCACACTGCCTACCTTGACCTGGCAAAGGCATTTGACACAATACCCCACTCTGGCATTGTTGACAAACTTAAGAGGTTAGGTACAAACCGTATGTCACCCAGTGGATAGCCAACTGGCTCACAGACAGGACACAGGAAGTGAAAATTGGGGAGTCCACCTCTACAAAGAGGCCAGGAACAAGTGAAGTCCCTCAGGGATCAGTTCTTGGACTGCTCCTTTTTGGCATTTACTTCTTAGAAGTTAAGGCCAATGTCAGTGGTCCCTGGCTGACTTAATTTGCAGATGATTGCAAATTAGGAGCTATCACTGAATCTCACACTGACACAAATATTCTCCAGGAAGGGCTGACACAGGCAAACAACTGGTGTCAGAGCCATGGACTAAAACTAAATGTCAAGAAATCCACAATAGTATCCTTTGGGAAGTCATCCATCCCTGGTAACTATCATATTGACAACACACCCATTAGAGATGACCCAGTAGTCAGGGACTTAGGGACACACATAGATAGTTATCTAACCTTTGATCATCATGTCTCTATAATGGTAAGGAAATAATTCTTTGTTGTGCAACTTATAAACAAAGGTATGGCATCTAAGTCCAAGGAAGTCATTGTTCCACTGTATTCAGCGTTCATCAGACCTATCCTTGAGTACAATGCCCCTTTTGGTATGTACCTAACCAGGCATATCCAACAACTGGAACTTCCACAGAGGTTCCTCATTAAAAGAATACAGGGCATAAGTAATATGTCCTATGCTGACCGCCTCAAGGCCCTATCCCTGTATTCTGTCTCCTATAGGCTTTTGTGGGGCTATCTATGCCTGGCATACAGGGCATTGTCAGAGCCCATTCTGATAGACCTCCTGCATATCCACAAAACAAACAGTACCAGAACTTGCCTTTCTAAAGGCTTAAACCTTGCCTGTGATATAAATAGGACCTGCTGTAGAGATAGGTATGTATCCCAGAGACTACCCCATCTATGGAACAGGCTCCCCATCCATGTGAAGCAGAGTTCCTCCCTAACCCAATTCAAGTGCAACTTGGACAATTGGATGGGAAACCAGAAATTCATCCCTTATGTCTCTAATGCAAACAGGTAACCTGTAATTGGTTCATCTCCCAGGCCCATGCTTACACTTATCATGGGTATCAGAACTTGCCAGAGATTTGGGATGTATGACTAGGCTTAAAAAGTCCCTTGTGGTTGTTAGCCTAGTAAATACCTATGAACCTATGAACCTATATGTTGAAGGGAGACATTGTTGACCAAATTTGGCAATATTGCACTTTTTTGCATTTAATTTGAATCCACTGTAAGACATCAGTTTATTACACGTGTAAGTTCTTACTGAAATGTTAGGGTATCAGAAGAGGAGACTTGACAATAGCTCCCACTTAGCAATCATCTGCAAATGTAATTAGCCAAAAGTCTTTATTTCCAGTTAGGAGTTCAGAAAAGTAAATGCTGAAAAGGAGGGGGTCTCAGCATCAATCTCTGGGGGGGTACTATTGATTTCTTTTCTACTTTCTGCTGATGAAGCTGCCACTTGCCCTGCGGATTCTGTTCTAATCCAGTTTGCTCTCCTTCTTACCACATCAAGATCTATTTTAAGGCTTTACGCTTTTACTTAAAAAGGCAAAAATTAGCAGCAAAGGATGAGAACCACAGCTGCAAAATCCAGTAAAATATAAACAGTATTTTACTGGATTTTGCACCTGTGCTTCTCATCCTTTGCTGCTAATTTTTGTTTTTCTGACTGGTAAAATTTTGCTTTTTCTTACTTGCAAAGGCAACGTGGGGTAATGACCCCAATGCCTTGTCCAGGTTAAGATACACTGTGTGAACTTTATGACCACTGTAGACAGCTTATGTAACCCTCTTGAAGAACTTAACCAAATTCATTAGGCAGAATTTTTCCCTTGACAAAGTGAAACTGCTGCAGGTCAAGTGAAATGAGATTTTTGACATCATTATTTATAAGGTTAGTTATGATATATTCCATGACATTGCATATGAGACTCATCCAGTTAATGGGTCAATAATTCCTGAGATCAGTGGTAGGTCTCCCCTTGTGGTATGGCATCACCACTGTGGTGTTCCAATCTTCAGGTAAAAACCTGTTGCTAAACTTAGGTTAAACAGTTGAAGGAGTGGCCCTGCCCAGCCCCGCTTAACATTGTTTATTAAACAATGAGGTATACTGCATGGCCCCATGGACTAAAGTATTTTTGATCTAAAAAAGCCCCATCAGTACATGTTCCTTTATGAGTACAGCATATTTAAGGGATTCAGAAATGTGTGGATTTTGGAAATGAAGTCTCTGGGGTAAAATTAGCACTGAATATGTTTGCGAGTATATTGGCAATGTTCATTAGGGACAAATAGGTGGTACCATTTTTAAAATGTTCAGAGCAATGTTGGATGTTATTTCTGTTTCCCAACATAGATGAAGAAAGATTTATAATTGTCCTTTGCTTCAGGTGCTACCGTATATCTATATTATTTTTTTAAATCTAATAGTATTCCTCAAAGTTTTAGTCATATTTCTGATTATATACTTCATATGAAGGTTTATGGATCTACTGTATAATTTAAGGATTTTTTTTTCTTTTTTTGTAAAGTATCTCATTGTTATAAACAAGACTATGTATTGTAACCAGCTGAAAGTAGGCTGATCTTTCATTCTTTTCAAATGATTTGGGGAATTGAGTTAAGAAATACATCTATTTCTTCTGTATACTAGTGGTACAATTGCAAATAAGTACACAAACTAACCTGTCCTCCCTGTAACCAAACACTACAGTAGTTTACCTCATACCTGTATTGTGTAATAGAGGCAAAGCTGTCCATCTTCAGTTCTACAGCTCATGTCTCCTGAATGTACAGTGCTCCAACCACGCAGCTCCAGTCCAGCTCTGATTCTTGTCATTCCTCTCCTCTTTCTTTGGCTGCCCACTTCCTTTAAGAGTCCACTGTCCTAAATACTTTCACTATAAAGGATGTCCTGCCATACACATGTATTAAACTTAATTTGCTTGTACTTACTCTTTCTTACCTCATAATATCTTTTAAAACATCATGTCAATCAGAAGTATAGCATGGATGGGAAAAGGGGAAGCCACTCTGAGTGCAAAGTACTAAAGGTGTGATTGTGAGCCCGAGAACAGACTTTTTTGTTTTGTTTGTTTTTTTTTCTCCCACAATTTAGTGTTGATAGCACCAAACTGGGGGGGGGGCAGTGCTGAGCACCAAAGGAGCCAGCTATAGCTGTGATGTCATCATTCTGTCATTAATCCTTGCCTTTACTCTTGCATGCATGCACACCTCAGCTGAACTGCCATTCACTTTACCAATCACAGACTAAATTCACTAGTTCTCAGACTAACCCATATGTTGTACCTTCACTTTCTAGCTAAATTATTTTTCTTCCACACTTCATGTGATTGTTCACAATCAATAACTTCACTTAAAACTAAAACTTTGCCTATACCCTTCCTTGCCATATTCCCAATGCACTTATGTCTATTAAGAATGTTCAGCAAACTCTTCAAACAGATATGTCAATACATCCATAAGAATACAAAATATTCCCTTTTAATCCATCTTATTTCAACCCCAATGTTACTTTTTATATCTTTACTTACAGTACCATTACTAGGAGGAGTTGTTGGACATAAACCTGACCCCCTTTTACCAATAAATATGATCAAATACTCACACATCACCAACTACTTCTCCCATTCCTACTTTTATAACCTTAAATGTAGGGCACATGCATTGTGGTTGTATTAATCAACAAGACTAACAGAACTTTGGTTTCATATGCAGAGTCCTGGTAAACTGTATATATCTCTGAAACTTGGCTATCGTATCATGCCCAACAGTGGCCGCAACATTTACACACCCCTTTAAAATTATTGTCCTGTAACTCATGTAAGAGTATGATCTCTATTGTTGGTTAAAACAACTTTAATATAGTTATTATCACCTCAAGTAAAACTGAAAAAAAAAGATGCTGACCTAAGTTAGATAATAATGAACTGAGACTTGAAGGTCACAGTTCACATTATATTGCCACAGGCACAGCCTATATTTTTAACTCTTTCCTAGCACCCAACAGGAATTTTGTGCTTGGCTATCCAAGCCTATCCTCCTCCTCTTAGGTGACTTAAGATTTAAATGGCAGGGCTATTTTCACTCCAAAATAACACAACTCACAAGTTTTGATGATCTTACACAGATTAGAAACTCTCCAATTGATCTAGGTAGACATTCTTCCCTAATGCACTTCCATACAGTTTACTAACCTCCCCTACAGATATGGATATATATATTCATAAAAAATATTTGGTAATATCCCATCATATAGAAAAGATTGATGACAGATTTTAGAAAAGTTGAGGAAAGTAAGCACTAAGGTACAGGTGGAAAATTATGTGTTAATTTCTATGGATGTGGTATATCTCGCTTATTTTGGAGGAAGACAATCAGAATGTTAGTTTCTTGCCAATGATCTATGGTAAATGCAAAGAAACGAAAGCATATTTGTGCCCTGTTGGATGTGGTCTTCAGCTTTTTTTTTCAGAAGTTGTACCATCAAAATAAATAACCAGCACTGAGCTTCTATGGCCCCAGTATATGCTAGTTTAGTTTTAGCTGAACTGTAAGAGTCCTATCTTAACATGATGGCCTCCTTTAAAATGCAGTATATACTATTTTTCTTTATTGATAACCTTTTTTATTTTTTATTTGACATGGGAGCCATTGATAATTTGAGATTCTTTGAAATAAAATTAAACACCAGAACTAACATTTTTGAAGTTTACATTTTAAGTGGAAAGGGAGAAGGTTAATTATCTTGATGCTGTTACAACCCTAGCTGGGCTAAGTGAGAGGTTTCAATCAAACATTTAAAGAAAGGATACCTTTGTCAACTCATTTACATTTTGGTAAAAAAAAAAACTTCAAATGTACATAACAAAAATGTGGTTAAAGAATAGTTCTTGAAACTGTCAGGATTATTATGTGAGAACAAAATTTGTAAAATGTCAAAAATGTCCTAATTGGACTTTGTTTTTAGAAAAAATACTCATCTAATGTTGATAGAGATTCTTAGTCAATATGTAGAGAAATGCGTTTACAGTTATTGGGGCAGTCTATACATTAATGGCATGACTACAGAGAAAGAAATAACTGTATTTAGTAATGCTTTTTTCCTTTAACACTTTCATTAGATTCAAATGAGATTAAAAAGATTATATAACAGAACTGGCTGATGGTAGGTGCTAAACAATGACAAGCTAACAGATGTAGCAGGTACTGCTCCTAAATTTGTTAACAAAAGAGATTTACATTTGAAATTATTCTTAGATTTTTTTTCTTATAAAGTATGGTAATTTCTCTTGGTGTGTGTGTGTGTGTGTGTGTGTGTGTGTGTGTGTGTGTGTGTGTGTGTGTGTGTGTGTGTGTGTGTGTGTGTGTGTGTGTGTGTGTGTGTGTGTGTGTATACATGCACAATGTTCATTTAGTTGTACACCTTCTCTCATTGACATGGTGAATACAAACAGCATAGTTGGTGTTTTTTTGGATAATTCAGTTGCAGTTCCAAGGCTTTTGTTTATTTCAGCAAATGCAGTAGCTGTGACGATGTTTATATTGGTAAGTCACAACAAATCTATAAGTATATCTATGTTATTTGTAATAGAAATGATAATTGTAAAAATGAACATATATATATATATATATATATATATATATATATATATATATATATATATATATTTGTTTATGGACAACTGTCTCTCAATTGAACAGGGAGATATTGTGATTCCCTTTTAGAAGTTAAAGAATTGCAGCAGCAATTACTTTTGAAGGCTACTCAGCTACTGGGCTTAAAGATCACCTTAATATAAAATACATTTAAAGACTAAGACTTTTGAAATAATGTGTTTTATGTTTTATAGTTTCCTTGCGCCATATTAGAAGTTATAGCATACTTCTAAAGTTTGGTAACATGGATAAGTGCTTTTAATCACTGTTTAGTTTGATGTAATATAATTGGTTGTTGAATTTTGTCATGTGACCCTTTGTATTAGACCAGCTAACATTACCAAGAGTAGTAAACAAATATATTTTAATACACGATAAGCACTTTCACATTGAATAGGCACTTTATCAGACCATATCAAATAACAGTTACTCAGCATATTTAAATACTCAATGAAATAAAGCATGTGATTTAAGAATAGGTCTTAAAGGTACAGTTTCATTTAGGCCTGAACATATATCAGCCTGTAATTTCAAAATCCATTTCAACTCTATACACTCAGTTTTATTATAAACAATACCCCCTGTCAAATTAACATTCAACAGCTGTAAAACAAAAAACAAAAGAATCACATTTATCAGGAGTACATATGTGCTTAGTGCATTGGATACCCTCCTTTTCTTTATATCATGCAAATGTAAAATATGTTCTCTAAGACAAAGATTAGTCTTACCAACATAAAAAAGAACAGCAGGTACATTGAGCTAAGCACATTAAATTTGTACTACTGCAATCAGCATAAAATTCAAATTATATGGCTTCCCAGTATTAGGATGTATAAAGACAAATGTAGACAAAATATATTTACAGGTGCTACATGACCTGCAAGGAAAAGTACCCATCCTTTCAAAGAACAGATAAGAAAGTGAATTATGAGTATAACACAATGTGTGCTTAACAGATAAACCATTCTTAAAAGAAAATGTGGGTTGGTCAAATAATTTATTCCTCAGCCTTCATCGAACATCAAAAATAGACCAGTTCTTCTTAACAACATCACAGTCCAAATCAACATCACTGGTGTTAAAACAACCCTAGATCTATCTTTATCCATGGTATCCCCACACTTAGTCAAAGCATCAAAGTTCCAAAAGTAGGGCTTTGTATAAGTATGCCTATACCACAAGACATCAGCAATCATATTATCAGTCTCATCAGCCAAGTAACCCCATCTAAAAAAATCTTTCTTCATACCATGAAAGAAAATGGAGAGGATT
Organism: Protopterus annectens; assembly: GCF_019279795.1. Lineage (NCBI taxonomy): Eukaryota > Metazoa > Chordata > Ceratodontiformes > Protopteridae > Protopterus > Protopterus annectens. Next base: position 1,287,176,775 of record NC_056746.1, on the reverse strand, counting down.
GTGTCATCCTTATTAAACCTCACAGCTCTAATAAACTGACCTTTCAGGACATTGTTGTAAATATATTGAGGATGCATACTTGTTCTATGTAAAGTACTATTCTTCTTGCAATCTTTCTTATACAAAGTGGTGGCAATCTTTCCAGTATCATCCATACTAATAGAAACCTCCAAGAATTCTATTGACTTATATGAATATTTAACATTTAACATTAAACTTCAAAAATGAAGTAGTCCTGTATAAGTAATCAAAAAAGTCATGCGATATTACTAAAGGCCCACTCCATATAACAAAAATATCATCAACAAACCACCCATAATACATAATCCACAAAACATTCCCAGTCAAAACCATATTCATCTCTCAATATGCTAACACCATGTTTGCATAGTTATTGTCACAAACTGTGCCCATTGCTACACCTGTTTTCTGTAAATAAAACTTTTCATTAAAAATAAACACATTATTCTTAAGAATAAGATCAAGTAACCAACCAATCAAACTAATCTTACAATTCATATAGTCAGTATAAAATGACAAAAATAATCTAATGTTTTCCATTCCTATGTCTTTAGGTATAACTGTGAACAAAGAGTTTACATCCAACATTACAAGAATAAAACCATCATGCCCATTACTAAAACCTCTATGCTAGTCATGTAAACTTAAGAAATCAGGAAAATGTGTCCCACGTAAGCACCTTCCAATACCAAACAATATCATTTGAATGGTACAATCCTTGAAATAACATGCTGTAGACCAGAATTGTAAAAAATTGTAGGACACTGCATTTAATGTTAAAAACAATACAAATAAAACTATGTTTGAGCACTTTTGTCCCTATAAATGTACATGACTTCTTCAGAACCATATTAATCAAAAGTTACTGAATTTAAATACTGACAAAACAAATTTTGTTTTTAAAACAGCTAAGAATTGTAAATATCTTTTAGAATACTGCCCCCGTTCTTAAAACTTGCATTAAGGGTGGTACCAGTAAATGTGTTGTATGTAATCAAAGCCTCTATATTACATACCAACAAGATATTACTTTTGATACTTTTCCATACAAGGAGTCTTTAACTTCTGGTAATTGTGGCACCAAGGGGGGAGGTTATATAACAATTTTCAAAGACTGTGCAATGACTGCTCAAAATTTTATGTGGGAAGGGCTGAGAGACAGTTCAGAAAAAGAATCTATGAATACATGTATACCATTTCAAAACATAATTTAAACAATGCTCTGTATAAACATATCCTGGATTGTGAAGCCTCTAGTTACTTGTTTGGCACACTAGACATGGTTGTCCAAGATTTGAGAAGTGGTCCTTGGGAAATAAAGTTGGAACATAGAGACCTAATTTGGCAACTACACCTACATGCAACATATGGATTAGGTCTAAATGACTACTTATCTTTTAATTCAATATTAAAGTTGAAGGCTAGTAATTTTTAAATGTACAAAATCAGTTTTATGTAATATTTATTCTGATATAAGTGTTTTAAAACATTTTAAATAGTTATTTCTTGAGTGTATGTTCATAAGAATTATTTGGTGGAATATGCCTTTAAGTTGTCACTCCTCTTTTTAGATTAGGGGAAAAGATTCAAGTGACTATAATGGTGGAGTATTTAAATCAGAAACTTTTGATTAATATGGTTTTGAAGAGGTCCCTTACATTTATAGGGACAAAAGTGCTTAACCATAATTTTATTTGTATTGTTTTTTTTAACATTAAATGATGTGTCCTTTTTCACATTTCTGGTCCGGATCCCATTATTTCAAAGACTGTACCATTCAAATGATAACATTTTGTGTTGGGAGATGCTATGTGAGCCACATTTTCCTGTTTTTTTAAGTTGTTTGGTGATTTGGCAGGCTGCATGGTCTCATACTGTGTTTTTTTGCTTTGTTTCCTGAGTCACATAAGCTTGTAATAAAGTGCTTAGTATTATTCAAAACTGCACAAATACTATCCAAAGGAGGATGTGACATTTTTTAATATAGATAGATAAAGGATTTGTGAGCAAACCTTGACTGGAAACAATAGGTCTCATAGGAGGGTCTTTAGTACTTTTATGAATTTTAGGAAGTCATCACATAACAGTTATTACTAGATGTTCTGCAAAAAACAACTGATTGATGTCATGTGACAATAAAACACTCATATAAAAATCATATAAATCATTTCTAGCCCTTCTAATTAAAGAATTAACTTGATGCCTCTTCGAAAGATCATAAGTATCTAAATCCAACATCTAGCTAGAAATGCCTATCCTTTACCACAATGGCTGTCCATTCGTCAGCTGGGTAAATCTCCAATATAGGTAATTCACATAATTCCTTCAGTGCTATATGTTCACTTATTTCAAATTACAGAAATTCATTTTATGTTTAACAGATAGAACATCATAAACATCACATGTTCACATGATTTCAAAAAAGCTTTTACAAAAGAACTATTGGTGGGAACAAATATACTAGTTCTTCTAAATGAAACACTGTAAGAATGATTAAAAAACATAGTGCTCAAAGTCACATTCCTGGCAAATAACCTTAAATCAATTAAAACATCAGCAAAAGTAGATGGAGCAGCTGGTATAAATGATAAACCCTTATTCAAACATTCAGATGATGAACAGTCAAGACAACAGAAGAAATATCCACGACTAAGCCTTCAGGTACTTGTTCCATGATCCCACTTCTAAACTCAGATGTCCTGATGTTTGCATCCTCTTGTGACCTTTCTGCCCTTGACTTAGTTAATGATGTTTCTTCAATTTTTCTTCTGTTCTCATCAGTTCTGGCAACAGAAGGAACCCAAAGGGAGGGTGGTAGGAGAATATGAACTAGCCAAGGGATTGGCGACCATCAAACAATTTCTTGCCAAATCTGATTGCTCTCCTCTGACTATCTGGGTCACATCAGATGTATTTTCAACCCTAGAGTTTGTTACCACTAACCATGTATGCTCCACATCCAACTCGGTTTGTTCCTCAATAGCAGACAGTACTACAACTGTGTTTTTTCTTTTGGCCAAGAAAAAAATTCAGCAAATCTTTATGAATCATAACTTTAATCTATAAAAAGAAAAACCCATCAACATGTATCTGGTCTGCTTTTTCATAAAAACTACTTTTTCTTTTTCTTTTTTTTTTTTTTTTTGCTTGTCACACTGGGCTCATGATAATTTTCATTATAATAATGTGATTTAATAACTCAATGTGCATAATCAGCCTGGCTTTATATTCATTTATCACTGAGCACACCAATAAATGCAGGGTCACTGGCAGTATAGTTCCAAACCAACGAAAAATGTCTAAGATGTAATACCAAGCAGAACAGCAACACTCTTAGATGGTAGAATACGCTACTCAGCTTCACTCCAAAATAATGAAATAGTGCAATTGAAAACGAACAAGATCTGGTTTATTAAAAAACATTAGCGCTTTCACCCAAAGGCTTCTTCAGACGTATAAACACACACAACTCTGCAAGAATTTAAATATACGCTAATTAAACCCTATTGGTTAAAAGCAACATAATTGAATCTTCAACAGCTGCTAGGTACATAAGGTGCTAGTAACTGTTCACATCCAATTAAAAAATAAATAAAACAATGTGTATACACAAATACATTCATACTATACATAAAAAATATATATATATTAATATATATGCTTAAAAGCATGTGTGATCATTAAAACATAAATCAATCTCATAAATGCATGCATAAAACGAATGTATAGGAATGAATATCAGAGACACTCAAATGGACCTACCAGAGACTAGCATTAAACATCTACCACAAATAAAATATCCATTAAACATGGATAAAAACCCATTGAATGCGTAAAATGTGTCGATCAAACATATAACAACTCATGGTAACACAATAAATACATACCCAATGGCACCCTTTCTAATGTGCAATATCCATATAATAAGGGATGTATACCTATATCTATCCATAAATCATCTCTTAGGTCTAAAGCACCTCCTCTTCCTAAGTATGGGTTTGATATTAACCCTTTCATTGAGGCCCGGAGGCCTATCCGCCTTACACCTAATAATCCATTGCATCTCACATTCTAGAGTATGATTAATCAGATCTCCTCCTCTACTACTCTCAGATATTACCTGTATCACAGAGAATAAAAAAGTATGTTCAGCTCCTAAACTCTTGACATGTTTGGCTAGGGCACTAGTCTCTGTGCCAAGTCTGATGTGATATAAATGCTCCCTGATTCTCTCCCTCAGGGTCCTATTTGTTTTTCCTATATAAAAGGAGGTACAGGCTTGGCACCTAGCTAGATAAACAACATTTTTACTCATGCAGTCGGTCCCTGTATTAAACTCATAAACCAGCTTATTACTGGGGTTAACAAAAATAGTATCTGTACCTATAGCCACACATTGGTTGCACCTGCCACAGGGTATCATATTGTAATCAATATCGCAACGTTTAACCCTCTCCCCTGAGACCTTCTTGTAGCATAACATGCTTCTTAGATTAGGTTTATTCTTGTACACAACCCTAGGTTCCGGGCCTACTAATTCACTTAGTTCATGATCTAACTTGAGTATCTCCCAATATTTAGTTAAAGAATTCCTAATATGTACTGCTTCCTTAGTATAAAATAAGGGAGCTTTCAATACCTCTGCTACATCAGTACTCTTATCATCGGTTCTCACTGTTCCATCAGAGAAATAAGGTTTAGCTGTAGTGGATCTAAGGGCATACACATCACGCACCATATAGTCAAACACTTGATCAGTGTAGCCTCTCTCAAGGAACATATTCTTTAACTTGTTCAGCTCTTTCTGATAACCTCCATCACTAGGGTTGAGTCTTGAGGCCCTCATTAGTTGTCAGGAATACAAGAATACTTTGTTACACCGTCAGAGTATGCACCCTAAGTATGTGTTCGATAATGTTTTGAAGGGACAGGGGAGAGGGTTAAACATTGCGATATTGATTACAATATGATACCCTGTGGCAGGTGCAACCAATGTGTGGCTATAGGTACAGATACTATTTTTGTTAACCCCAGTAATAAGCTGGTTTATGAGTTTAATACAGGGACCGACTGCATGAGTAAAAATGTTGTTTATCTAGCTAGGTGCCAAGCCTGTACCTCCTTTTATATAGGAAAAACAAATAGGACCCTGAGGGAGAGAATCAGGGAGCATTTATATCACATCAGACTTGGCACAGAGACTAGCGCCCTAGCCAAACATGTCAAGAGTTTAGGAGCTGAACATACTTTTTTATTCTCTGTGATACAGGTAATATCTGAGAGTAGTAGAGGAGGAGATCTGATTAATCATACTCTAGAATGTGAGATGCGATGGATTATTAGGTGTAAGGCAGATAGGCCTCTGGGCCTCAATGAAAGGGTTAATATCAAACCCATACTTAGGAAGAGGAGGTGCTTTAGACCTAAGAGATGATTTATGGATAGATATAGGTATACATCCCTTATTATATGGATATTGCACATTAGAAAGGGTCCCATTGGGTATGTATTTATTGTGTTACCATGAGTTGTTATATGTTTGATCGACACATTTTACGCATTCAAGGGGTTTTTATCCATGTTTAATGGATATTTTATTTGTGGTAGATGTTTGATGCTAGTCTCTGGTAGGTCCATTTGAGTGTCTCTGATATTCATTCCTATACATTCGTTTTATGCATGTATTTATGAGATTGATTTATGTTTTAATGATCACACATGCTTTTAAGTATATATATTAATATATATATATTTTTTATGTATAGTATGAATGTATTTGTGTATACACATTGTTTTATTTCTTTTTTAATTGGATGTGAACAGTTACTAGCACCTTATGTACCTAGCAGCTGTTGAAGATTCAATTATGTTGCTTTTAACCAATAGGGTTTAGTTAGCGTATATTTAAATTCTTGCAGAGTTGTGTGTGTTTATACGTCTGACGAAGCCTTTGGGTGAAAGCGCTAATGTTTTTTAATAAACCAGATCTTGTTAGTTTTCAATTGCACTATTTCATTATTTTGGAGTGAAGCTGAGTAGCGTATTCTACCATCTAAGAGTGTTGCTGTTCTGCTTGGTATTACATCTTAGACATTTTTCGTTGGTTTGGAACTATACTGCCAGTGACCCTGCATTTATTGGTGTGCTCAGTGCTTATTATTTTTTATTTTGTGTGGTCCGAGCTCCATTGGCTTGGTGCATTAATATATTTGGTTTATATTCATTTATAATAATGTGACCCAAGACATTTAGTTAAAGTCAAAAAATGTATCTTCATTAGTTTCAGACTTTGTTGCTTTGTGAATCATGCAATAAACTTAAAAGGCTGTGAAAATTGAATCAAACTGCTGAAAATGCATATTGTAAGGTCTGTTGTATGGAATTATTTTTATTTTTGAATTAGTGGTTAAGATAATAGTAACTTCACTGCTGCTTGAATGGAAGATTCACAGCTGATTACACCATAGTAGCAAAACCAGTCTGGGAAGTTTTGTGTATTCTGTTGTAATACAACTACTGTGTTTATTGGTACATTTTTTGGTGGAGTTTATTTTGTGTCAAAATTCAGTAGTACTGTATGTTCCAGATGAGGAAAACTGATAGAAAGGTGTGTTTCTGTTTATTAAAGCTGCTACCTTTATATATGCAATTATTTTGTTCATGGTATGATAGAAACTGGCATTTCACGTACACATGCATTTTATAGGGAACATTGCTGATGGAATATAAAATGCTGTCTGTGTTTAATGGTGCAACATTTAATAATGAATGACAGATCTAAGTACGCTTGCAGGATGTCTTCAATGTGCTGCACTTTTTAGATTATGCCACATGCTATACAAGGTGCCATAGATACTGTCATCGTAAGTTGAGCAAAATATAAGTTAACAGCATTTGTAGACTGAAATGTTTATTTCTTCTAAACGACCTCTTGTGTGCAAAATAATAAATCCATTGTTTAAGCCAAAGAGTAAATACAGGGTGACTTTGAAAGAATGATAGGCAACCCCTCATAAAACGTTTTTTGTGCAGAAAACATTTATACAGCTAATAACATTTATTGCTACAGTATACAGTATATATACCTTATAGTAATTAGACTTAATCGAATTTTTGTTTGTAAATAAAGAACAAATGAAACCAGCTATGGTAAAGAAGATAACAGCAAAGAACATTAACCACTGCTGTCAGGACATCACACAAGTAATACGTACAAAAACTATAAACACGTTCAAACAGTCCATCCTTTCTTTATAACCAAATCAGTTCAACTTCGTCAGACAACTGATGTAAAATGCAAGCACTCCTCAGATAGTTTTTTCCTGAATTATTGCGTTTTTGCCATATGAAGCCATGGAGTTCAGGTGGCACTACATCTGCAGCAGTTATAAATCTGACTCAGGAAGAAGACAGTCATTACATTACTCCTGCAGTCATATTAAAGTCTGAAGAAGCGTCCTGAGTAGACGTGAAAGCGCTTACTATCCATGGAATAAAAGTTTTTATTTTATACTGCTATATCCGTGACTACCTTGAACTTTGTTACTGGTTGGCTTCGATTGTTGTGGAGTACCTGTACCTTACATTTTGCAATTTGACTTTTTCTGGGCTTCACAGATACCTTACCCCAAGAGATTTCCTTTTTTTTTCCTAAGTCTTATGTGTTTTCTGCCACCCTCAAAAAGTGCTGATTGTCTATGTCTAGACGAAATATTCTCATGAATCATATACATACATACATACATACATATATAAATATATATTTATATGTGTGTGAATGTGAGTGTCTAAGGTTAGGATTAGGGTTAAATTAGAGGCTAGATTTAGCATACATATCTGTATCTGTATGCTTGTCTGTGTCAGCCACTCCTGGAGAACATTTGTGTCAGTATGAGATTCAATGACACCTCCTAATTTGCAAACATCTGCAAATTTAGTCAGCCAGAGACCATTGACATTGGCCTTGACTTCTGAGAAGTAAATGTCAAAAAGGAGCGGTCCAAGGACTGATCCCTGAGGGATTCCACTTGGGACTGGCCTCTTTGTAGAGGTGGACTCCCCATTATAACTTCCTGGGTCCTATCTGTGAGCCAGTTGGCTATCCACCAGGTGACATATGGGTTTGTACTTAACCTCTTGAGTTTGTCAACAATGCCCGAGTGGGGTATTGTGTCAAATGCCTTGGCCAGGTCAAGGTAGGCAGTGTGAACTGCTTTACCCTCATCCATTGCTTTGGTGACCTTCTTAAAGAAGTCTGCCTGGTTGAGTAGGCATAATCTGCCCTTGACAAAACCAAACTGGGTTAGGTCCAGTGTCTGGATGTTTACTATATCTCTGCTGATCATCTCCATGATAATTCTTTCCATAGCTTTACATATAAGACTAGTGAGACTTATGGGTCTGTAATTTCCAGGGTCTGTTAATGGCCCACCTTTATGCAGATAGATGACTGTTGCCTTTCTCCATTCATGATGCACAGAGCCTGTTTGAAAGCTACAGTTAAATAGTAATTCCAGAAGCCCTGATAGGTCATGTTTCATGCTATTTATAAGGCATCCTGGGATATTGTCTGGGCCCATTGATGCAGTGTTCTTGGTCTTAGAGAGAGCATTAAGGACCTGTTCCCTAGTGATAGTAGGGGGAGTTATATTAGATGATATTTCCTGAGGGAAGGTTGAGGGGGAGAGTGGGGTAAAGTTGGAGCTGAATTTATCAGCCAATAGGTTTGCTGTATCTTCCGGCTCAGTACAGGTGGCTCCATTTACAATGAGCTCTGCACACAATTGTGTATTGCTTTTGAGGTTGTGGACATAGCTAAAGAATACTTTATGGTTGTCCTTGGCCTGGGAGGACAAACTTAACTCAACTTTGGCTTTGGTAGACTTTATTTGTCCTCTGAGTTGTTTGTTTAGTTTTCTGAGAGTGCTTTTATCCTGCTGGGTGCTGCACCTCCTAATTTTTGCCATGATTTTCTTCCTCCTGTTATACAGCCTATTGATTTTGTGATTCCACCAGGGTGGCTTGTTTTTTGAGTTAGTTCTGTATGTCTTCCTAGTGGGTACAGCTGCCTCTATGCAGCTTCTAACATGCTTGTACAGGCTTTATATGAACAATTCTGCATACGCAGAAGTGTTTTCGGGGTTTATAGGGACTTGAAAATTTCCATGTTTTCACTTAATAGCAGGATGTTAGCCTTAGAATAGTTCCTGAATATTCCCAGTTTAGCTGGGGGCCCAGGTTTTATTTTTACTTCAATGGAGACCATATATATATATATATATATATATATATATATATATATATATATATGTGTGTGTGTGTGTGTGTGTGTGTGTGTGTGGGTGTGTATAAAATTCATATATTCATTTTCTGATGCTCTTTTTTCTACAGCCCAGTTTCCTGGCCTCACTATCCCATCACCCCATTTGGCTCCTACAGTATTAAAAATAAATTAAGAACTTTACAGACAATTTTGCACCTTCTGCACTCCTGCAGCACACCTTCTTTTCTCCAATTTGGCACAGCCAGAGATGGAATAAATTTACAGATTGAGGATGTGGAGACAGAACTCAGAACCCCCAGACTGGATATGTAGAACAGTACAGACCCCTGCAAAAACATCAATAATCTCATTATCCATTTACTAGTGTTCTGGAGTGGTTTCAAGGGTGGCAAGAATGCAGTTACCAGGAAGCTGGGCACAAAAAGACAGCATGTGTAAATAAAAGTCAAAACTGGTTCATTATTATGCAGAGCTTCATTTCAGTGGGTAAAAGGTTGTGTCATATATGCAAACTCTGGAACATTGAGAGATAAAGTCTCAACTGTAACGGAAATCACCTCAGATCTGCGAATAACATGGGCATTAAAGTAACAGCGAGATACAGTAGGAGTGAATAATAAACGTTGCCTTGCTGGTCTTGAGATTACTGAGGTGCCTGACCTGCTGCAATTCCAACACCTGATGGGGAAGAGATGTAATGTATTTAACATGTATGCAAGCAGTATGCACTTGGGTCTGCTAAACTGCATTTGCACAGGATCGTTCATTGAATATGTGACCCTTGCAGTTTCAAGGGTGCATGCCACCAACAAGGGAAACTTGGGCTCAGAACCTTAATAGCTGCCACAGGATGGTCTCTTGCAACTGGCAATATCTTCCATGAGGACAGAAGGGGCCAGTCAAGAAATACCAGGGCCGACCCTGATTCTTGGCCGGTATACTGAGAAAATTAACCTAAAAAAAAAAAAAATAAGATGTGTGAAATTGTATTCAGAGAAATATGTTGTACATGAAGTTATCTTCTGGTATGCAACAATTATGTTTGCCCAATCACAGCTGTAGTTAAAAGAATTCAAGATATAAAAAAAAAAGTCACAACCTATTTTTCCCCTTCCATAGATTTAGTGTTTGCAGCAACATTGTAAAAATCAGCTCTTTCACAAGTTGTAAGTATCCCTTCACCAGATATACTTCAGTTTAACATACAGAAGCCAAGTTTGTATTGTGAAGTGTAAATACATAATAAAATTAACCTTTAATAAGCAGCCTTGAATACGAAATGAAATTTTTACTTTGAAATCCAATAATCTGGTGACTGAAAATTAAGTTTCTTAGGTATTGTTGAATACTTTGTGAATTGATTTTATAGGATAATTTTGCAAGCTGACATTACTCTGACCTATGGGTGGAAAACAAGTTCTTCACAATTTTAATAACCAACAACTTTTATATAGTAACACTAATGTTTATAAAGTTATATTTGAACTTTGGGGCACTCAAGCTTTCTTGGTATCCAAGAACGGTTGCTGTCAAGTAGTCACAATGTACTCAGCAAAGTGAAATGTAGGGCGGCCTACAAAATAGATGTATGCAGTATTTGAACTTTTCCTGCAGCTGTTGGTATAAAATTAAAACAAATGTAACTGAGCGATACTGAACATGGCTTCTTTTATGTGAAAACTTTTGAGGATCAAGTGAATAAATGCAATGTAATAATATAAAACAGGAAATAGTGCAATTTAGAAACAACAATGATTTTTCAGTGTCTTTGTTAAAACTTTAAATTTTCCTGTCCTTAGATTTCTCAGTGTAATATTATATGTAGAGTTATTCATTTGCTCATTTATTTATGCCGCAATTTATGTGGGTCTGGAACAAAAGCCATAACATAAATATGTTTGAATATCAAGATTCCCAGAATCTCTCTCATTGATTGTAAATGGTGTACTTAGAATGATATCCATGCAGGGCTATTCACACAACTTTGCCCCCTACCAATTTAGTAATGTCCGCTAACTGTAATCCTAACCCTACCTGCCACCACCCCTAATGCTAGACCTCACCTTACAAAACACTTTCTGTAACACTGCCACTATTCAAGACAGCTCTTACACATCACGCATAGAAACACACACACACACACACACACACACACACACACACACACACACACACACACACACACACACACACAGACACATACACTCCCTTCTCAGAATCTTCATGAATGCTCTATCTGCATGCATACTTCATATACAAAAAACATTCTCCATTTATTATTATTTTTAATTATTTGAATAAATGTCTGTGCTGTGGAGGAAGGCATTTAAACCCCATTTAGCAGTTTCCAAATTGTAGGCATTAGCTTAAATAAAAAAAAATGTGCCTTGCTTGTTTTCAACATCTCAAGTAAAGAAAAGCTTCTATTACCCTTGTCATCTATCCCATACCCAAACTGTTCATCCATTGTTGAAAAAAACAAAAAAAAAAAAAAAAAAATATATATATATATATATATATATATATATATATATATATATATATATATATATATATATATATATATAGATATATATATATAAATATATATATATATATATATATATATATATACATATATATATATATGGGTCTACCTGAAAATGCCGAAAGTCCACAATGCCGACAACGAGAACACCGACATCGGAAGATCGACAATGGAGATGATCGAAAGTTGAGAATCCCGATGCTGAGAATACCGACATGTTAAGGTAAGTGTGTGATAGGGATGGACGTTAGGGTCAGGGTGTGGGTAAGGTAAGTATGTGATAGTGACGGACGTTAGGGTAGAGTGCGGGTCAGGTAAGTGCGCGATAGTGACGGACTTTAGGTTTAGGGGCGGGTTAAGTGAGTTAGGTTTAGGGGCGGGTTAAGTGAGTTAGGGTTAGGGTGGGGGGAAGGTAAGTGTGCGATAGTGACGGACATGAGGGTTAGGGGCGGATTAAGTGAGTTAGGGTTAGAGTGCGAGTAAGGTAAGTGTGCAATAGTGATGGACCTTAGGTTTAGGGTTGGGTTAAGGTTAGTGCATAGATAGTTGTGTATGTAAGGTTTAGTGTAGGTTTGTAAGGTTTTTGGTGTGCTTGTGTTGTGTGTGTGTTTTTCAGGAAAGGTATTTGTTATGTTGATTGTCGAGATTGTGGTTTGTCGGGCATGTGAAGTTTTGTGTTTTTGAACTTTCGGTTTCTTTCGGTTTTGTCATGTCGGTTATTTCGTTGTCGGTGTTTTGGCATGTCGGTGTTATCAGGTAGACCCATATATATATATATATATATATATATATATATATATATATATATATATATATATATACATATATATATATATATATATATATATATATATATATATATGTATATATATTATTTTTTTCCTTAAACTGATGACACATTTTTCACACATAATGCATGTGATCACTAAGGAATTTTGTGTTCACTGAATTCTTGTAGTCATTTCACCAAATGTCTATTAACTTGTTTATCTCAAGCTATCAACATGGCTGAATGGAATTCATGTTTAGTAACAGTGGCATGTTGTGTAATTCATGTCATAAGATCGTGTTCATATACCCCATATAAACATACTTACTGAGCAGGAGTTGAGCTTTACTGCAAATGTTAACCGTTTATATGGGACTGGATTACAAAAGAAAGTTGTGGACAGCTCAGGATACCGAAGGAAGATGTCAGCACATCAGAAGGCAGCTTTTCATAGTGGATACATACATTAAGACAAGACCAAGTAATTATCCATTTAGCACAGAATAATTAAAGACTACAGCATGACCGCCAAATTCCAAAATACAATGGGTGCGCCCATCACAATTTAAATGCAACCCTTCATTCACAACTTTTTGAAAACACTTAATGGAGGCCATATTTCCTTCATTTTAACATGACTATATCTTGCAGATTCCTAGGCAATCCTGACGATTCCACAAACATGACTTAAAAGATGTAGCCAATATTTAATGCACTACAGCAGGGTGGGGTACTGGAAACGATAATATAGGGCGATCTGCAAAGGCATTCCAGAAGGCAGCCATCCAGCTACAGAGCCAGGCAATAGCTAAGCCAGCTCTCTGAACAGGAAATGGTGAACAGATACAGATACAGATTAGACAGAGAGCTGGTACAAACTGTGTGTGCAGCATGTGTGCACCACACATGTATGCTCATAGTCCATGTGGTAATTCGGCACTGGTAGAGACAAAAGTGTGCCTGATTGTAAGTATATTGGCTTCTGGAACATTTCAGTGGCATACAGGAGATGCCACAAGAGAGTCTCAGACAGCTTCCAGTTGCATTTCCTGTCATCAATGTGCACCAAGATGGATGAATATATCCACTTTCCACCAACAGTCATGGAGTGCAGAATTGCTATGCAACAATTCTTATGCCAAAGTCAACTTTTCACAAGTCCTCGGTGCAATAAACTGCACCCACATTCCAATTAAAACTCCATCTCTACCTGATGCTGAATGGAACATGAATAGAAATGGGTGTCCATCACTCAATTCTCAGGTGGTGTGCAAATAGCCTCATTATTAATATCATGTCAACACACCCTGATAGTGTGCGTGATATAGCAATATGGAGGGAAAGTGCCTTGAAGCCTGCTTTCCAACATGGTGAAATACTGGAGGGGGTTTTTCTAGGTAAGTACATGACCACTGCTATATGGTAAAAAAGTAGCCAGACATTGCCACAGGAAGCAAGATGATGGGCTACTCATTATCATTCCCCTGAAAACAAGTGACTGAAGTTATTCACTGAAACTTTAGATAATGGCACCATACAGAGCCCCGTCAACACCTGCTGAGAATGCATGCAACAGAGCACACACCATGACATGAAACAACATCAAGCATGCATTTGGCATGCTGAAAGCAAGCTTCAGATGTCTGGACACATTCAGGGGTGCACTGCAATGCACACCAGAAAAGACATTACAGATGGTCACCATGTGTGCCATGTTTTACAACATGATAATATCAAAACATGATGGTTTGCCATCCACAGGTGTGAGTAACCCACCCCAAAAAACCCAGATGTCTGATGCCGAGCTAACAGAGGTGTCACAGAATGATCAGGAGGACACGAGGGTGAGAAGAAATAGGCATATGTGATAAAAAATGCAACCATATGTCCTAGCTCATCCAACATGGCAACATTTGACACATGCACCTTTGAGTCATGACAAGCCACATGTTCAAATGTACACAGACTATGTGTTGCCTCACAAAGGCAACCTAGAGCATGGCTAATGGAAATACACCATTAGTTGTCCAAATTGAAGATCATACACAACAGAAACCTATGATATACCTGTAAGAACATGATGTATACAGAGGAAACATCACCACAGGAAGTCTCTCTGAAAGGTATACCACAAAAGAGGACCATACACGTAAATATGTGGCATGCATGAGGTGTGCATAACAGAAGGTATCATAGTATAGGTATGATATCATCATACTGACAACTAGCATGGGAAAGTAGCCATAAACTCCAAATCTGACTTCAAACCAGTGACAAGTGGAGTACCACAGGGTTCAGTCCTGGGACCTCTCCTGTTTGGTATCTACTTCTCTGAAGTACAGGCTAACACAGAAGGCCTTTAGCTAATGAAGGTCACAGATGACTACAAACTAGGAGCCATAGTTGAGTCCCCAAATGATGTAGACATCTTACAGAAGGGCCTCACTGAGACAGATGCCTGGTGTCAGAGGCATGGCCTCAAGCTCAATGCAAAAAAGTGCATTGCCATCCCCTTTGGTAAAAACTCTGTACCCATGAACTACCATATAGGCGGCAGTCTATTTAATGCCGAATGTGTGATAAGAGACCTGGGGACCCAGGTGGATAGTAGTCTGTCCTTTGATAATCACATCACCACAGTAGTCAGGAAATCCTTCTATGTGGTACACCTCATCACAAAAGGGTTCTCATCTAGGGAAAAAGAGGTCATTGTTCCCCTCTACTCGACACTCACTAGACCCATTATAGAGTACAACGCCCCTTTTGGAATGTACCTCACAAAACATCTGCAACAGCTGGAAAGGCCACAGAAGTACCTCACAAAGAAGATTACTGGCCTCAAACGAATGCCCTACACTGACCACCTCAAAAAAACTCCAGCTTTACTCTATAGCATATCGCCTACTCCGAGGTGATCTCTGCCTAACATATAAAGTTTTGTCAAACCCAGAGCTGTTGGACATGCTACACCTAAAGAAATCCCAATCCCTCCAAGCTACATGCTCTAGGGACCTAAACCTTGTCACCACAATAACAAGGACATGCTGGAAGGATAAATTCCTGTCCCAGAGACTTCCCTTACTCTGGAACAAGCTACCCATCTATGTCAAGCAAAGTTCCTCATTAGCACTCTTCAAGAAAAATATTGATAAGTGGATGGGAAATAGGAAATACACCCTGGGATCACTTCGGTGGCTCTGCTCGATAGGGGCACAGGAAAATAACTTTCTTGGGTGGTGTAAGCCAGGGAACCTTGTTGGCTAGGCTTGCTTAGGCCGTTGGGCTGATAGCCTAGTACCTACCTATGAACCTATGAACCTATGAATATCACTAAAGATCTAAGTCCGTGCAGCGTATGGGAATGTATCAGCACATGCATAAATGAAAAGCAGGGTCCATGCACTAACATTGATGTGTGATGTGTAACAGTGTGGTACAACACAGTAAACAGCATGCAAGTAGCATGAGGGATAATCGTACATCTCAGGGACTGGCCAAAATATCCAATTGATATGGAGACACTTGCATGACAAATGGTGCACATGTTGTTCAGCTGTACCTGTGTAGGGAAGATGCCAACATTAATAGCATAGATCACAGTTGTGCTAAACAGTGCTGCACTATAGCAACAATATGAACAACATTACCAGGTCTGCCTATAGCAGATGATTCCTGGCCCATGTCTTGTGATGATGTGCCTGATTGTTAAAATAGCACACAAATAACAACATGTGAGTGTACTCTACATTCATAACAGGAGGCAGAGCCACACAGCAACTACAGATTACACTAACAAAATACTGAGACACTTATGCGACATGTGTTGCTGATGTTTAGATGTTAATTGGCCTACGCAAATGAAAAACACAACATCACACATGCTGCTGACAGTGATATGCATGTACTCTGTTGGTAAGATAAAATGCTATAGCACTTATATTGTGCATGCATATCAGGTGAGCTACCACTTCTATAGTGAAGTTGTGCTGCTGTAGCACAAATATAGCAATATGTTAGGAACTGTGCAATAATGTCCTTCGATGAGAAATGGTGTATGCTGCACTGTTCCTGAACATTGGACATATCTTGTATGCCTTGGAACACCTGCCTCAATACCTCCCCCAGGTATCTGACAGTCCTGGCAGGTGACATGATGGGAAGCTAGAAACAAATCATTATCTCATTTGAAGGGGCAATGGTGTCCCATCTCCCGGGGAATTCTTCACCCTGTCATAGCGACAGAGTTTGCTGGCTGCAGGGAGGATGACATCTGAGCAGTATCACTGGCAGGCCTCCCTAGATCTATTGCGACCACCCACAGCATTTATAATGTATGTCATATCTGTCCACTCTTGAGTCCTCCACACAGTATTGCCTGTCCCTCCAAGCAGGCTGTATCCATGCTGGTGCTCAGCCTCTATTCTAATCTCAATTTTCTTTATGAAAAATTGTCTTACCTGTTGCGGTTCAACATGTGAAAACCAGGGTAATATTCACATCTTAGATTTCCTACAGGGCTGACATGTTTACATAACAATGATAAAAGCACATTTCAAATTAATGCTCCGTCTCTCATTTACAGTGCATAGGTATTCAAAACAATTCATGCTATGTACATCACTGTCATATAAAGATAACCAGAATGAACATTAAAAACATGTTTTAAGAGCTAATCTGTCTGCCCTAACATCATCTGTATAAATGTACACAGCTATTATTACGTTCAACAAGTTTGTACAGCTGGGATTTGAACCCACATCAGTGGATATTATGATAAGTAAAAGCTAAATAAACAACTAATGTACCAGAACTCAAGTATTGTAACAATCCAGAGTTACATGCACATCCAAGCACAACTAATAATTCTACCTCAATGATATAGGATTCATGTCAGATATTATCACAATCCGTGAAAGACAGCATCACAAATGTCACCACTATGACATGGTACATAACAAAACTACAGACATTTATAAAGAAATAAGGTAGCAAAACAATAGCATTTGAAAATGTTCTGTTATGCAATCCTGACTACATATCACCACAAGATATAACGTAAATGCTAAGACATCCTAATGTTACCTGAATGTTATCACAACTACTGCTATAAGATTCAACATCAGCAAGTATCCATAAATCAGTCACTGAACATACAATTTGCAGACAACTCTGTAAGTCCTTGTTTTCTGCAAACATAACTCAGACATCACTGGTTATTCTGAATTAACTAAAGATATATGTTGTTTCTGTCTGTGTCTGTACTTCAAAAGGGCTGGTTTGTTTGTAGCCATACAACTGCATATGGGGGTAAACCTCTTTGTTACTGATAAACACACCCATATTTATGCATATTGTGGAAGTATAACCCCCTTTTTATGTAATTTG
The DNA here is from genome assembly GCF_019279795.1 of Protopterus annectens. Classification (NCBI taxonomy): domain Eukaryota; kingdom Metazoa; phylum Chordata; order Ceratodontiformes; family Protopteridae; genus Protopterus; species Protopterus annectens. Next base: position 1,287,158,790 of record NC_056746.1, on the reverse strand, counting down.
TCTACTGTAATGCAGATAATTTTAAACATGTGCATGAAAACATGTTTCAGTTGTCTTACACAGAATAATGTGAACATAAGAATGTGATAATAGTGCTGTATTCTACCACAGACAATGCAAGCAGGTGAGAGCTTACATTTGGAAGCTAGCTCTGATTCAGCTATATCCCTGAGTGAAGTTAACTAAGTGCACACACCTTTTAGGTACAATTTACTCTGTACATAATTAAAGAGGTTCATTAGCATTCAATGTTTTGGAATCCCATTAGAGCATGCCTGCGTAAGATCATGAATCTCAGCGCATTAACCAAAAGCTTGTCATAAGTGTATAGTACTCAGTGGAACTGTCTAATAGGTATCAATAAGCAGAAATATCTGCAGCATGTGCTGGATGCCTTTCAATAGTCTACCACCATCCTATATGCACCAACTTTAAAAAGTAATATTGATACATTTTCTTAGCATACTATTGTTTAATGTGAACTGAGTGAGGCATCAGTTAGCATTTTGGGAAGGCATTTTTCTGCAATGTAATACTACTTCAGCAAGGATGTCAGCCAAGAGGACACTTCTGCGAGGGCTCAGAACTGGAGAAACGAGGAGACCATGTAGATATTCACTGTCTATGCTGGGCATGAGCAGAGGATGCAAACACCCTCCCCCAGGAACTTTGTGATGATTAACATCTGGAACAGGATTATGAGGAGGTATAGGAATCTACAGGACTGATGTGCACATCTACTGATGCTATGATGACCTACATCAGAGGAATGCAGAAGATCTTAAATGAAGGGTTGCAGAGGTCCAATGCCAGCCACCAGATGCCCGCAGTAAGTTTCATAATCCACACCTTAACACTTACACTATCATATATGTCTGTATTAAGTAGGGTTGCCACCTTTTTAAATGGGACTTGGGGTTGTGGCCAATATGACACTGCCCACACCCTCTACTATGACATCACCACAGGAGTGGTGAAGGAGATGCAGTTATGGGTACAACAGCTGGCTGGCTAGTTTCTGGACTGGCTAGCTGGTTGGCTGGCTGGTTGACTGCTGGAGTGGGTAGCTGGCTGGCTGGCTGCCGGAGTGACTGGCTGTCTGGATTAATGGCTGGCTGGATGGAAGGATGAATAGTTAGACAGATGGCTGGCTGAATGACTGGCTGGATGAATGGATGAATGACTGGACAGATGGCTGGCTGACTGCTGGTTGGCTGCTGAAGTGACTAGCTGGCTGGCTGTCTAGCTGGCTGCTGGAGTGGCTAACTGACTAGCTGGCTGGCTGGAGCTGGCTAGCTGGATGAATGAATGGCTGGAGTTGCTAGCTGGCTGACTGGTTGCTGGAGTCACTAGCTGGCTGGCTGGGTGCTGGAATGTCTAGATGGCTGGCTGTTGGAATGCCTAGTTGCCTGGATGAATGGCTGGATGGATGGATGAATGGCTTGATGGTTGGATGGCTGGATGACTGGATGGATAGTGGGACAAGTGGATGGCTGGCTCTGTAGCTGGATGGCTAGTTTGCTTGCTTGCTGGGTGGCTGGATTGTTGGTTGGCTAAATGGATGGCTGGATGAAGGGATGGCTGGCTGTGTAGCTGGCTGGCTTGGCTGTTATGAACAAAAAAAGACAAATCTCAGTCTTAATTTTGTGAGGCTGTAGAAGCGCTAGAAACAAACTGCTGTACAAATGTGATCCTTGTAGGGCTCTTCCTGCCCCAATCCCCACTCCCTTCATGAATTTCAGCCAATTTCTGCAAGATTTAATACAACCAGACCTAACATTGAATAGCTGTAGGTCCAGGTTGGTGATGAAACTGAATTGCTCTTGAAAAGCTGGAAGTAATTGCGTTTTTTTCCACAGTGATTCAGTGTGATTTAAAACTGGGACTTTTCAAGTCCTCCTGCTTTGCACAGTGGGCAATGGGATAAGGTAACTCAGCCTGTGAGTGTCCCGCTGATAATGGGATGGATGGCAACCCTAGTACTAAGCATGTCTGTTTATGTGATGCATTGTGTTTCAAGTGTATTCCATGGTTACCTCTATTAATCATAGTAATTTACATGAAGTAAATTTTCTTCTAATCATTGAAGTTAACAGTTGTGTGTGCATGCATTCTGAGGTTATCTGCAATTACACTAGGCCAGTGTAAATATTATGTAGGTCTGACAATTATAACTGTATATTAATATGGACGTCATACTACTTATACCGCTATTCCATAATATCTGCTTTTAAAACAGCGGGTGAGCTGGGGTATCCTTTTGCTCAAATGGTTATGCAGTTTGCCAAAGTGAAGACTGCTTGTTAATGTGTGGGTTCAAATTCCAATATAGCTAGTTTTTTAAACATTATTGCCAGTAATTCATGTAATATTGCACAGTACATATGGATGATCTATATTTGTTTGGTTACTTACAGAGTTTTATTCATCTAGAGTGGCCATGGTGTACTGACACCTGTAGTGCCTAGGCCATGGATGAGTATGCATTTTCCATTATCTACAGAGTTTCTAGAAACATCTTACAGTATACTTCTATGTGTAAATGCTGAGAAATACATATATTATAAAATCCTAAAGTTTAAAATTCACAATAGTCTTTTATAATCCATGTCTGCTTTTATCAGTTTAATGAATGCAAGACCAAGGCAGGTCATCATGGCTGAAAAATGTGTGAGTCTTGTTAACACAATGCAAGTACTAGAAATGTTGATCCATAAGCCTTATACTGTTTTATGGCTACAGGGTTAGCATGATATATGGAGACTGCTCTCATACCTAATTTACATGTGTAGGTTTGAATCCCACAGTTGGGCACTAATTCATTTCAGCACTATTTATTTATTCAAGTATATGCAATTCTTTTAACGCAAGCTATGGAAGTTAAACTCAGTGTGCTGACACATGATAGTTTTATAATGCTGATAAATACAAAGTCCATCATTATTCCGTTCACTTTGACAGCTATAGGAGTCCATTAGCTTGAATGGTTAAGCAATTGGGCATTATGAATGCTGTTTTCTTATGTGAGTTCAAATCCCAGTGAAGCCTACTTTTTAAAAATTATTGTCAGTAATTCATGTAAAATTGTATATCACATATGGAAGATCTATATTTGCTTGATAGCTTATATACTCCATATTTTTGCACATCTAGCATGGCCATGGTGCATTGACGTCTATAACACTTAGGCCATGGATGACTACGCATACTTCTGTTATCCACAATGTTTCTAGAAACATCATACAGTATACATCTGTCAATAATGCTGTATGTGTGAATGCTGGGTAATACATACATGTGTTACCTTTACATTTTAAATCACTTAGCAGTCTGTTAGAAACCATTACTTATTTTAATTGACTGCCCTCTACATGATGTACTTGTGTAGGTTTGAATAACACAGTTATAGAGTAATTCATTTAATGGTTATTTGTGTTTCAAGAGCAGACAAATGTTTTCTTGCAAACTATAATAGTTGGAAACCTGAAGGAGTATAGCTGAGAGGTATTACTGTAAGCAATCTGGTGACATGCAGTCATGATTGCATAGTTTTGTTGTTTGAATCCCACAGCATACATTATGTCCATCATTGGCCAGATTTAATATTATTACACAGGCATGACTGACTTGCAGGAAATGTGTTATAACTGGTATTTTTGTGTTCCACTGTATTAGTCATTTACATTTTGGATGTCACCAGATCACATTGCACAAAACATTTTGTATATATTATGTACAATGTGATGTTAAATGTATACAGCAGTCTATGAAGTGCACATGACAATTGTATTTACTTGCCATGTAGTATACATGCACAACTTCACATTTGGCTAATATATGTATGTACGTGTCCTGAGAAAATGGCAAACACACGTACAGCTGCATATATAAGTATCTGTATCAATCTATGCACACACACACACACATCCACACACACACACACACACACACACACACACACACACACACACACACACACATACACACACACACACACATATATATATATATATATATATATATATATATATATATATATATATATATATATATATATATCTGCCTATGTACATATACATATGTATTAAATTATATTCATGCATATGTACATACAGGAAGATTTCAATGATGAGGTATCATTCATCATATACATGTGTACTCATTTTTATTGATAATGATGTCATGTCAAAATAAGTTCAACATACAATAACTGTGTGCAATGGTAGGTTTTTGTATAGATGGCTAGGTATGCCTGCACAATTACACAATGTTGCCTTAGAATGGCACATGTTATTGTATACAATGCTTCACCTGTGCAGTCATAGCTGTATGTTGTTTGACTTACATCAATTCATCCCACAGCAGCAAAGACTGCTTAGATAGGCAGGTAGGGTTCTGGTTTATAGTATGACCATAGGTGACAGGAGTTATTTTGAATCTACTCTACTCCTGTTAGTCTGCAGTAATTCTCATGTGTGCACTGTACTAAGAGTGAAACATCAATGACTGGATATGCAAAATGTGGTACAGTATTGTATGACACTGCTTGCTAATGTAATGATAATAACTATTTTTTTCACTATTCTGCATTTGTGCATAGCAGTCATTATGTACTGAGCTTAAGCAGTCCTTCTTTTGGTGTAATACATCATCTTTTTCTGTTTGCAGCTGCTGAAAATCATGCCAGGAATAGAACCTTGTCCATAGAGCATATGCACAGGCTTGTGAAACAGCAGAGGGGGAGAGAGAGGTATGCATTGACTACCCACCTTTATTTCTCCAGAGATTTTATTAACATCTTTAAATCTTCAGGTTTAAATGTGTGTAGTCTTATGAGATTCAGATATGCTAAAATGATGTCAAACATCCCATAATGCATCTGCAAGGTATGGTTAATATGTAGAGATAGATTGAGAATAACTTTCATTTTCTTATATAATTTTCAGGGAATGTACTGTTATGTGTTATCAATAGGTGTTTCTTATTAAATTAAGCTTATGCACTGTTTGTTGCCACAACCTAAATGAGAGACAACTGTGTCCACCTAACATATTGGTGTTGATTTAAATGTTTTATAAATGCATTGTTTGTACAGCAGTAGTGGAAAACTAGTATGTATACCAGTGGCTTTCATTGAATTATGCTTAAGCTATGTATTCCATTATTGAATGGTTGTCCACTGACTAGGCATTCTTAATGCTGTCGGTAGAGATTTATTGGTATCTAATTTTTTTAATTTTAATTCTGTTGTAATGCTGTATAACTGTAATGTGATAGTCTGTTAAATATGTTACATATCCTTTCCTGTTACTGGTGTGTGACAAGTCATGTCTAGATTTGTTTTATGACTGAGATGTTGCATGCTACCTTCATCATCAGTATTACATTGTTTTGACTGTGCTAGTACATCTGTAAGCTTAAAACAAACATAGGCAGTGGCAGTGATACATTTGTTGAGGGGCAGTTATGTGTGTGTGTGTAATGTATATAATTTTCAGATATTACATGGTGGCATTGCGCTTGTGGCTATATTCAGTTTTTCATAATTATATACTATTATGATGCTCATCTCAATTGCATATAAAATTTACATTTACTGGATTGATAATCTTGCAATATATTTTTACGCTTATATTTTAACCATGGTATTTAAATATGACACATTAGCTGCACATAATGATGAGTTATAGTGGAAATTTAAATGTTATATTAACACCTCAATAAATGTGTGAGGCACACATTGATTAAAGGATAGGGGCCATTTTCCTAAGGAATTACTTTCAGAGTCTGTGATGTTTTTGTAAGGCCTATCTAGCCACATTCCTAAAACTTTCCTGTCAGTATCAACTCGCACTGTATCAGGTATTTTAGAATTGAGCCCTACATCAGTGTTGCATGCCAGAGTGGCATGGCATGTCTGTTTTGCAAATTAATGGTACATAGGTTTGTGTATTGTGCCCTTGTGTGTTTTTTTTTCATTCATACTGCAGACCGACATGTCAATAAATGTACAGACAGTAACAGAAGTATGTCTGATAGAATGATTACTGCATGCCATGCATTGCACCAGAGCTTGATGGGCTCACTGATGCATTCATTGCCTTCTATTTTTATCATCAATGTCTGATTATTATGATGTTTACAGTGTTGCATAATTATGACATTTCACTTGTTATTATTACACCTGTCTGTCTTTTGTTATACAGCTTATAAATAAACCTCATAGTCTGGATATGGTGACCATTATGTTGTCACAACAAATGTGCAGTAATGTGATGTAAATTGGGCCAATATTACGCAAGTCCTGTTTCATACATTTTGAAGTTGTTACCTAAGGAAAAGCAACAGGACACTGCTGTAAGTGCGTAAAACCAAATGAATAATTTAATCAGATAAAAACACAAAATAAAACACAGGGTAAGCGCTTTCGGGATACACCCCTCATCAGACAAAGATACATTAAACAAGCAACATTTTAAATAGCAAATCAACCAATAGCATTCAATGAAAAGCCCGCCTTTTCATAAGGGTGGGCTTAATTGGTATGACATCATTTAGTCCCGGTTCCCTGTGTGCCATAAACTCTATAATCCATCTTGACTCAGCCAGAGCTGTTTGATGTTTAACATCCCCCCCCCCCCATTACTCAGCCTGATGTTGACAATGGCTCTAAATTTAAAACTATGCGTCAAATTTCCATTAATATGTCTATATAAGGCATTACTCATGTCACAATTCCTAATACTACCCAAATGTTGTAGGATCCTAACCTTGAACATATTGTTGGTCATCTCAACATAAAAACAGGTTTGTGCTGTGGATGCACAGTTTGATGAAGAGTTGGATAGACTAGGTCAATGCTTCAAGGATAGGGGCTATGGGGATGGTTTGGTTCATCGTGCCATTGACACCAGTGTCAACCTTAGATGGACGAGATATAAGCCCTGGCTAAGAAGAACACAGGATGGAGAACTTATAACTGATAGTAGACATAGGCATACACAAAAGGGACCCAAATTGGTGTTTACTTATGGTTGTAATATTAAGGATATCAACAAGATTGTACACAACAACTGGAATATTTTAACCAGTGATATTGGACTTAGAGAAATTGTTGACAACAGTCCTAGTTTTGATATAGAAGGAATAGGAACCTTAAAGACTTGTTGTGTAATGAAAGGGCCAGTGGTTGTAGTGGGTCTTTTAAAACCTCGGCAGGTACACTTCCCTGCGGGATTTGTAAGGCCTGTGACTACATTAATAAGGAAGTTAAGTTCACACATCCAACAACTAGGAAGGTGTTTCACTTGAAAGGGAGGGCCACTTGTAGAACCACTAATATAGTGTACCTAGCTGAATGTGTGGATTGCCCCTGTTTTTATGTTGGGATGACCAACAATATGTTCAAGGTTAGGATCCTACAACATTTGGGTAGTATTAGGAACTGTGACATGAGTAATGCCTTATATAGACATATTAGTGGAAATTTGACGCATAGTTTTAAATTTAGAGCCATTGTCAACGTCAGGCTGAGTAATGGGGGGGGGTGTTAAACATCAAACAGCTCTGGCTGAGTCAAGATGGATTATAGAGTTTATGGCACACAGGGAACCGGGATTAAATGATGTTATACCAATTAAGCCCACCCTTATGAAAAGGCGGGCTTTTCATTGAATGTCATTGGTTGATTTGCTATTTAAAATGCTGCATGTTTAATGCATTTTTGTCTGATGAAGGGTGTATCCCGAAAGCGCTTACCTTGTGTTTTACCTTGTGTTTTTATCTGATTAAATTATTTATTTGGTTTTACGTACCTACAGCAGTGTCCTGTTGCTTTTCCTTTGGTATTGTTCGAGTTTTGAAGCTTCAACAGGACTTAGGCAAAGCGTACACATTTCTCTTGTTTGAAGTTGTTACCTACATATCATATAATCTCTTTACAGTTATGTTGGTTCACCCCTGTCATTACAGTGATACATAGTTGTTTTAGATGTCTGCCTTTAAGGATAATTGTAACATATAACAATAAATACTGTGAAGCAGTAGCTAGTTGTGGCAATATAGGATGACTTGCCACGTGTATTGCAGCCACATACATTTCAGTATTGTGAGAGTGACTGTTTCCAGGACCATTATACTTCAGTAACATTTATTGTGCATTGTGTAATTTGTTGTTTGTTATACAGTACATAAGCATATGATTACTGTCATGTTTTGCAACAGACCTTTCATACTAACACATTGTACAGGGTCACACCACTTATATGATGTCGGCCTATATACATACATAATGGAAATGTATTAATCGGCATATGCATTTCTGTGCATGCCTTATCATTGATTAGGTTTTATTTCAGACATGTTTTGCATATGACACTGATGTACATTACACACCATGTTGTAATTTATTATGGAGTGGATGTATACTTGGATACAATCAGATAGTAGTGTAACATCACATACATAACAGTTAAAACATGTAGACTGTATAAGTGTTGTCAGCTTTTCTATTTATTCATCATTTTTAAGTCAATACCTATTATGTATGGAAAATGTTTTGTTTCTGTGTTTACATTCAACAGAGCATTTGCCAAACCACTGCCAGCCGAGTCAGACTCCAAGGACTAGGATGATTCCATTTTTTGTCTGTATCTTGCTTATGGCACAAGCAAGTCTTTTTTAGAACTAGCATATATTAGGACATGTATACATGGGTTAGCATACTCATCCATGTGAATGCCTTTGTCGTGCCTATGCACCAGTTTAAATGGATGTACATGTATAGGGCTGTAATACAATTGACATACAACTGCCCTTGTAATATTTAACTTGTTAAATGCAATTGTTGCATTTTGCTGTGCTGCCCTTGTGTACACAGGACTGTGATTTGATCAGTCCCACATATGTATGGTGATATTTATATCAGTAACAGTTATTGTGCCAACTGTTGTGTAATGTTTGCATGGCAGTATATATATATATATATATATATATATATATATATATATATATATATATATATATATATATATATATATATATATATATATATATATATATATATATATATGGTTCCCTATCAGAAGCCTGAAACACTATAAGCCTGAAAATCAAAATCCTGAAAACTATAGACTGAAAGTTCAAAATCCTGAAAGCCCAAAATCCTGAAACTCAAAATCCTGAAAACACAAATAATGCTAATATGTCACTATAAAGACACTAATATCTACCAACTGACCCTGACCCTAACCCTAACCCTAAGGTCCGTCTCTATCGCACACTCACCTGACCCGCGCCCTAACCCTAACTCACTTAAACCTCCCCTAACCCCAATATTTGTCAGTATTGCATACATGCCTAACCTGCGCCTTAACCCTAACTCACTTAAACCGCCCCTAACCCTAACATAAAACCAACCGCACTCTTACCTGAACCCAACGCATGACCCAACACCACAGGGCTAACAATAGCAAAGCCACAATGACGTCAGTATGTCCATTTTGTGTTTTCAGGATTTTGAACTTTCAGTCTATAGTTTTCAGGATTTTGATTTTCAGGCTTATAGTGTTTCAGGCTTCTGATAGGGAACTATATATATATATATATATATATATATATATATATATATATATATGTAGGTATGGGATATTCAACCTACTTTTGTTGTTTACCTATGTCATTTGCTGTTTAATGTTGCATATTACTATGTTTTATATCATTTGTATGCAAACATGTATACAGCCAACCCCTATGCACTATGCATAAGACAGACATTGGCCATATACTTCATTGTACCTTGCCAGGACTTGCAGTCCATCTTGTGCTATGGACACATGCATGTCCATTGTGCCTCATTAACTAGGGTTGTCCCACTTTATTCTGTGTCTACTTTCTCTTGCTGGCATTTCCTCACTGATGGGTATGTATGTTGTCCATCTCCCTTCTCCCTTTTAGCTTTGCCTTACTTGTTTCACATATACATTCATATGCTACCTGTATGTTGACCTTTCTGAAACATATCATCATTGTATTGTCAGTATACTGGTACAATATGACCTTGTGCCACCATGAGGGGTATCAAACACATGCAAAGCATATGCACACAAGGTGCTGACAATTCAGTAGATTCCATCAGTGTTTATGCTGTACTTGTGTGTTGTGCATTACCCAGAAATGTCTATGTCATTGCATGTCACACATCTACATTGTATACCTGAACTCCCATATGTGTTGCCTCTGATATAGTATGTGTCTTTGATATATTTATTTATTTATTTGACATTTGTTAACCGGGTTAGTCTAGCTGGGTAGATACCATTTTTCAGGAGAGACCCAAGGAGAAAACCTCCAGTAGAATTCTTAAAATATAGCAAGTATCAGACATATTTACATAGGAGGAACGTAGTTTTGTATTATATATTGCTAAGAAGATGCATAATACAAAAATTTGTAGAGATCTATTGAAGAGAGGTCCAAATAAAAAGAAGCATTGTATAAAACTTTGTACAAATACATTGAAGAGAGGTATGTCACACAAAATCAGGTTATAATTCAAAACAATAGTAAGGTAACAAACTTAGTTAAAAATTAGAAGACATTTACACCATCAATGTTGCTAGTCAGAAAAAGTTTACACATAGTCTGGAGATACGAAGAGCATAAGGAGGGAGCAGAGGAAAACAGAGGTAGAGGTAAGGGCAGAGTGGGTAGAGATCAAGTAGGATCAGCATATGGATTCCATTTGTAGGATCAGTATATTAATTCCATTAGTAGGATCAGTATATGGATTCCATTAGTAGGATCAGTATATGGATTCCATTAGTAGGATCAGTATATGGATTCCATTAGTAGGATCAGTATATTAATTCCATTAGTAGGATCAGTATATGGATTCCATTAGTAGGATCAGTATATGGATTCCATTCATAGGATCAGTATATGGATTCCATTTCTTCTGTGTTTGTGGTTTGTATACTTACTTATTTATTTATTTATTACACAGTCACGCTAATCTTTTGCTGTGGTACTGATGTTGGGCACTGTGCCTAGTTGTTTGCCTTTAACATGCAGGGATGGTAGTTCTAGTCTGCCCTCCGTTTGTTTACTCCTGCAGTTACTTGGTTTACACTTGCACACCTAACAGCCTAGTGGAGGATTTGGATTCAATATCCATTGTGTACTGCAATGACAGCAATCCCATATAGTGTTCTCAAACACATACCTACTATTGATCATACTCATTCTGGTATGACTGTTACAGTCTGCAACATTTCAACAATTACATGTACTTTTGTACATATGTATTTTTGCATTGCACCATATCTGGAATGTATCCCTACCCTATTTGTCATATTTCCTTCACCCATGTTGTATGGTCGATATGTGTGCTGTGTATCTTATTTATCTTTTAAGTGTATTTCTAACCTTTGTCTGCTGTGTCTTGTGATATTTGTTATATGTTTGCACCTGTTCTTTTGCCCACCTACTCTTTACATGTCTTTTTCATTTTTTCTAGTCTCCAAAAAATGAAATGGGGACTATTTCTACCAAAAAAAAAATGCCCATGCCCATCTGACTCCCCCTCTGAACTTCCTATTCTGTCATACCATATATATGCCACTCTTCTTTACCCTCATCCCACATAGGTTTTTCTGTCACCCTATTTTCTTGGGTATGTGTGTCTGTGTTCACCACACATGTCCTGCACCCATTGTTGGCTACTGTTAGTCATGGCAAAGTGGCCCTGATTGAAGATTACAGTAGATTCCACAAATTGTGATGGGTGTATTTATATATGACCATCTATGTTATGCTAATATCTATAAGTGTTTGTGGATATTCATAATTTTTCAGACATAATGAGTGATGCACATTTGTCTTCATTTATTACTTTCCATATATTAATGGAATTTCTGCTGGGTTTGTATAACTGCCTTAGATGTGCATTGGTAATACACATACATATATTACTTCAACAGCTTTTCTTGGAAGACATATTTGACATGGCTGATTGTGGTTGCACTGAAATTGTTGGTTATGTCTGCTTTGTGCTGAGGTATGCTCTGTAGATTGGGCCATATTTACATATTACTTTGTAATCTGCAATTTTTGCATGAAACTCAGCAGACTGCACCAGGTTCTGCAAACTTTATGGAATCTGACCTATGGTGAATATACTGAGAGTATCCAGTGTTAAACCACATATTTAAAATAGCAATCCTCCTTTATTAACTGATTCAACAGCTGTGCCCCTCCCAGGACTAAAAGAGTCAAATCCAAAACAACTCCATGGGTCTCTAATAATACCATAAAGCTCATGTACACCTGAGACAAATCATGGAAACCCCACTATAAACTCAAAACAACAGACTCCCTTAACAAATATAAAAGGTTTTGAAACTTAGTAAAAAAAACAAATCGCCTCCAACAGTAAAACGTATTCCTCTAAGTTTCAAAATAATCACAAAACCAATCCCAAGAAATTTTGGAGCAGTATCTCCACCCTCCTTAGTCCTGAAATGAAAGATAACCTTTGCCATGACCCCAATGCCCCAAACCATATCAATAGCCTCCAATTTTAACTCCTTCTTCATTGACTTAATAGCCAAGCTAACCATTTCATATTTCCTTCACCTTCTCCTGCCCCCCTCACATTTCTTGCCTTCCACCAGCAGTACCACACCCCTCCCTCCCTTTTCCCTCAAACCTATCTCTATCAACACTATAAAAACTCCTTAATAAACTAAAACCTTGTTCCAATGCCCCAGATAACTTACCTTCCAACTTTCTCATATTAGCTGCTGATGGTATTTCTCTCCCCATCTGCATATTAATTAACCATTCCATCCAAAAACCCTCTGTGTCCCTTCTCTGGAAAAAAGCCTTCATCCTTCCCCTACATAAAGGAGGCAATAATTCTGACATCACCAACTTCCTCCCCACAGTCATCCTCTCCCTCATCACACAAATTCTTGAAGAATGCATTCACCTGCAACTCCTACCTTATCTTCTTGACAATCACCTACTCACTCCAACACAGCATGGCTTTAGACCCAGTCATAGTACCACCACTGCCCTCCTATCATTCCTTGACAATATCAGCCATGATCTTGACTCCCGTAACATAGTATCCTCCATTTTCTTAGCCTTATCCAAAGCTTTTGATACTATTTCCCATACCTTATTGCTTTCTAAACTCTCACACCTTAATCTCTCCCCGGCAACTATCAGTTTGCTTACCAGTTACCGTTCAAACAGAGAACAGGCCATCAAATGGAATAAATGTACCTCCTCCTACCTAGACACCCTCACAGGTGTCCCGCAAGGCTCAATACTGGGCCTTTTACTTTTCAACATCTTCATAAACAACGTCCATCTTTGCATCCCTAATACTAAACTCATCCAATATGCCAACGATTCTACGATTATCTGTTCTGCAACATCTCTCCCCACACTCCTGCAAGGTACTCAGGCAGCCTTCACCAGCACTGGGGCTTGAATGTTTAACAACCACCTAGCCCTTAATGCCTCTAAATACAGAATTATAATATTCACCCTAACTAAAAACACCAAAATAGACAAAAACACATTCTCAATAACAAGCCAAAATATGACTCTTATTGAAGTAGTCTTCCATACCAAGCTTCTAGGAATCATTATTAATGGACAACTCAAGTTCTATATTCACCGTCAAACTACTGTTAAGAAAACCCACCAAAAACTGTATGCTTTACCACCACAATCATTTTCTTACCTCTTTTAGTAAACTTACTCTCTCTCCACTACCTATCTTCTCCCCTCCCTCATGTATGGTGCTCCCATCCTTACCGGTCTTTAATCCACCCTCAAATCTAAACTGACATGCTGCTACAAGGCTCCAAATCTTTCTCTCATCATTGTGACTCTTTACACTCCTTAAACTGGCTATAGCTTCCAAACTATTTTTCTTATATTCAACTTCTGAGTACCAATAAACTCATCTTTAAGCCTTCAGATTGTCCTCTCACTTCTACCTTTACCATGCAGCTTCTTGACCGATCCCTCAGGTCTAACGCTGAAAACCTACTCGAAGTATATAAGACATTACTCACTTCTGGTCAACTTCTTTTGTCTTTCTCCCTCGCACGGAAATGGAATTCACTTCCTCCCCACATTTGTACCTCCCAGAACCCCACTACCTTCAAAACCCTACTTCAATCTCATCTCTCTTCCAAATGGGAACGCTCCTGCTCCCACACTTGCTAGACTGTTTGCTATACCTCCACCTTCACCTCCACCTCCACTTCCATCATCCATACCTGATCTGTACCCAGCCTAACACTAACATATCCTATCCTCCCCCTTCCTCTATACCCTAATGTTTCCTTCTTGCCCGCTCTCTTCTCTATAAAGCATAAACTAGAACACATTTACCTTTATAATTACACAAAATGTTACTGTATTACATACAATTGTATTAACCCTGCTGTTTTGATATTCATAACACCCTCTATTAATTCTGATCCAATGTCACATGATATTGTTTGTTACATTTATACTTTTATATTTATATTTTGCTGTATTTATATGTATTCGCCTGGAGCTTTTCTCCCCGGGCCTCCATTGAAAAAGGGCTCACCTTGGCCCAATGGACTTTCCCGATTAACAAACTGGAAATAAATAAAAATAAATAAATAAAAACTGCAGCTTCATTTCTTTGTCAATTTAGAATATGTTTCACATCTGTTTTTCAGTGCACTGCTTTTTTGTCTGGTGTCATGAATTTGAAAAAAGTCATTCTTTTCTTAAAAGTCAAAAATGTAGCTTTGTTTTGTACCCTGAAAAAAGTACTTCTACTTGCCTTGTGATTTTGTTACTTTCTTTGTGGTTGTATTCCTTAGGAAGCATCATATATTATTATTTCTGAAATTAAAGTATTAAAAATCAGCAAACAGTACTGGTCGTGTTTATTTCAATGAAAGCAGTCTTGAACCTTAAGCAATTTTTGTAACTTTCACCTAAAACTTCAGTACAGTAATTTCTTCAACAAAATGTACTATTAAATAGTAATGTGTTAGATATAAGGTAGTATAGAATGTGTATACAACATAGGAGTTTGCTTAATGTTTCTGAAATTAGCTACCCTCACCACACATTAAATAATTGCACGTTTGTTCTTTATGAAATAACATATGAAAAAGACTATGCTGACATTTTGAGCAGGGTCACTTTCAGTTGCAGAAAGTTGTATCAAAAAATGTTAAAATATTTTGCAAATATACTGGAGAATTTGCATGCTTGAGTACTATACCCTACTACCTTCTGATAGTCTGTTATTTTATGTGCTTGTGTTAATCACACACATTACTAGACAGATGTGATGCCATATGCATCTGCTTTCATTATGAACTTTCTTTAAATGCAGTGCAAACTGAGCTTTGCACAGCACCTCTTCAAATCCTCTATACCTCACATGTGGTGAAATGCATAGACATTCATTCAGGTAATCCATCTTGAACAGATTATAGTGGAAACCTAATTACTTGTGCCTTTTTTGCTAAAAATGGATTTATAAATCAATTAGTGAAATGTTGCCCCATTCCCCCTACCATAGCACATTTAGCATTAGAAATGAATTCCAAAACCCTTTAAATGCAAAGAACATATATTGTCAGAAACTGTCATTATGGCACAATGTTCATTAAAATAGTTATTAGTATAGGTGTTGGGTCTATATTACAACGTCAAACTCACAGGAGTTTGAACATTGTAATATCGAACCCAAAAGTCCGAAATACAAAAATAGCGAAGCCACGGCACACCGATTTTTTTCTCAGGCAAAAAAATTGGTGGGCCATTTTCATGGCTTTGCTATTTCCTCCAATGTGGTGAGATCTCGGAGCTGGTATATTTAAGTGGGAGGGTGTGGGGGGCACAGCCCCCCACGTTGGGAGGTGTGGAGGTAAAGCTCCCCACTTTAGTTTAAGTTTAAAGTGTAAGTGTTTTTTTTTTTTTTTGTAACGGAACAGAGATTTTTTTCTCTGGGAAAAGAAATCGCTGTTCTGTTTTTTCGTAATTATTGCGTTTCGAACTTCACGGTTCGATATTACAACATTCGAACTCCTGTGAGTTTGACATTGTAATATAGACCCTAGGTGTTGATGTGTGTTTCTTTATCTTTTAAAAACATACAGATCGATCACTTAACCTTAATTTTAATCACAGAATTGAACACTTTTAAACGGATTTTAATTAACATTAGGATTACCTATTAATAATTGGGAAACTCAACCGTAGCCACTGCTTATCTGTGTGAATGAGGACATCTTCACCTCTTCTCACACTGATTGTTTAATTTTCTTTGTCACTGCCCATTTTAACTCACAGTTCACATAATGAAGCCTTAACACGCAGCCTGAATGAAGAAACCAGGCATAGAGTAACTCAAACAATGACTTACCCTGGCATTCCTTACTGTATGTTGCAACATTTTGTTAAACTGATGTCATTCCTAGTTAGATTTCCTTGAATATACATTAACAATTTCAGTATCTTTAATCAATGCTATAATGTTATAAATCATAAGAACTGTAAATTCTGTGCAGACAGCATGATGAAAATTGTGGAAATTTTAGAAAATTGCTGGTGTTAACTTTCCTGTTGGTGTAGTATTAACCAACAGCTGCTGTTACTAATTAGTTTTAATTTAGTAGCTACAGCTTTGTAACTTTAGGTGTGGAACATTTTCACAAATACACAATTAAGCCACAACATCAGAGAATTTCATGAAACTAAGTAAGGCAATGCACTCAATCTAAATAAAAGGGCCACCAGTATATACCAGCGATCAATCACAAATCAACAAACTTCTTTACAAAACATATCTGGTACCCTCCCCCCCAAAAAACTCTTTCACATAACTCAAAATCTTTTCTTTCTGTATCCTATACCTAATGGTACTTCATCAAACTTGGTCTCTGTACTGCAACAGTACATAAATATGAAATTAATTTACTATCATCTGACATCAAGTGCAATTCCCTAACATATAAAATCCAGTCACACAATCCATCATCCAGCTAATAACCCCAGGACCTTAACTATATTGCTCTACATGGAATACACCATTGCTAACAACTCATGTGCTACTACCCCGAAAAGTTGACTAAAATACCCACATTTCTATACAAGTTCACTTCTTTAGTGCTTATACTTCTGAGATCTAACACTGAAACAAACCCAGGTCCTTCATCCAATTCCTCCCCATCAAACAAGCCAGCATAGAACAACTTTCCTGCTTCCTTATCAATGCAAAAAGCATTAAGAATAAGTTAGACTACATCAAATCTCTCATAGCACAACACAACCTGTCATCTTTGCCTTTATAGCAAAAGCAATATCTTTCAGCTTTTCCTGGTTAGGGGTCACCACAGCAGATCGTCAGTCCACAGATTGATTGGCAGTGGATTTTTATGGTGCCAAGTTGCCAGCCTGACACCCAAGCTTCTCAGAAGGCACACCCACATGCACATACACCTATCTGCATGTCTTTAAGGCTCATTCAGCCACAGGGAGGACATGCAAACTTCACACAGTAGGAACTCCAGCCGAGAATCGAACCAAAGAACCTCTTGCTGTGAGGTGACAACACTAACCACTCACCACCACGGCCCTCTCCTTTGCCTTCAAAGAATCCTTGCTAAAATTCCCTCCATCATATTTTCCCTGCAATAACTGCTGTATTGACTCTAGACCATGAACCATCAGGGTGAAGGTGGAACCTTATTTCTGCACAAATCCATCTGTAAGATAGACTTAGTCTCACAAGCCAGTTCCACATCCACTTCCAGTCCAAACTACTCTACTGAAAATCAACACCACAAAAAAGAAGCAAATAAATGAAAAAAGCACATAAAAAATAAACACAACAGAGCTGTAACCTATCTTCCAACCTCAACAGGACAACTCCAGTCACTTGTCACTCAGATACTCTCCTTTGCTACCAACCAGGGGAATCTTGTCATCCTTGGTGTGTTCAAACTTAATTCACTAGGACCTATTTGAAATGACAGCTCAGAGACGTTATCAGACTTCAATCTAATGCAACTAGTCTCCCAACTTACCAGTCCTAACTTAACTTACTGATTATGAATAATCTCACCACATTATTCCAAATCTCCATATTCCCTTCCCAACTCTGAGTAACCATTGCCCTCTAAGCTTTGATTTACAAAATAACTAACTAAATATTTCCAAAAAAATATGTCTCCTTTGGACTCAAATCTTACTCAGTTATCATAACTCAAAATATAGCTAGCATCCATTTAATGGTCCATAACTGCATATTCAGTGGAACTAAACCTTACGGCTGAGACTCTTACCACTATGGAAACCCTTACTGCTATACTTAACAATGCTTAAAATACATTTCCAAGAATTATAAGAGTTTACAAAATAAAACCAGTGAATGACACATAAACTAAATACTCTTCGAAAACTTAGTGGTAATGCCTGAATGGTTAGAAATACAATAAACTAACTCTAACACATCAGCACTACATTCAGTTGTGCAGCCTAGAAACAAGTCATCAGACATTACAAATACAACCTTCTCAAGTTTAAACAAAA
This sequence comes from Protopterus annectens, assembly GCF_019279795.1. Taxonomy (NCBI): domain Eukaryota; kingdom Metazoa; phylum Chordata; order Ceratodontiformes; family Protopteridae; genus Protopterus; species Protopterus annectens. The sequence continues at coordinate 1,287,140,184 of NC_056746.1, read as the reverse complement.
CATCCTACCTAAAAGACCAAGCCTTTTCTAGAAATAAGTTAATCAACTTATTGTTCCAAACTAACAAGGAACATCTAATTCCTCCATCACCATATTTATTCCCAGACTTTCAAAAAGAATTCACAAATCTTCCTAACTTACCAGATACCACTCTCAACCCTCCAAACACTGATCCACTTCCCCCTGCTTTCAGTCTTCCCTTTTACTTCAAACTGAACAACCCCAAAGATATTCAATTTTTACTCGGTTAAATCCCATCTGATCCCCAAGAGGCACAGACAACCTGCATCCGTGGTTTATAAATCACTTTACATATCCCTCTCATGCACACATGCAACTCCTTCTTAACACAAAACATCATCCTAAATATTCAGAATTCATCCTTGGTCAAACCTCTACAGAAGTAAACCAAACCAACTATAACATCACACTTTCATGCCATCTCCAGTTTATTCACCCAAGGTAAGATATTTAAAAATAATCTACATTCAGCTAATTAAATGCATCTTTAAATATAAACTACTATTTTACAAGCAACATGGATTTTGAACTGAACATAGTACTGTGATTGCAATCTGGACACTACCAGATGAAATACTTTTTGATATGGACAATGGCCTGTTTGTAGGGACACTCTGTATTGACCTAACTACAGTTTTAGATCTAGTAGGCCACTCAATTTTCTTAAACCATATGTTAGAACTAGGACTAATTTATGAAGTACCCCCCTGGCTCCACAATTAACCATATGTTACAACTAGGAGTAATTTATGAAGTAACACCCTGGCTCCACAATAAACCATATGTTAGAACTGGAAGTAATTTATGAAGTGACCCCCTGGCTACACATTTACCCATATGTTACAACTAGGAGTAATTTATGAAGTAAACCCCCTGGCTCCACAATTACTACTCCAACAAGCACTTCCAAGTTTTTTATAGCCTCCTTAATCAAAGCTGCTCCTTGGCCAACAATTTTGTGATCATTAACTTTCTTCATCTTTATCAAAAAGCTTCCCTGTGACATACCTCAACTCCCAGTCATGCTGTTTACTGATGACGTGGTACACTGATGTGGTTTTGTTACACTCTAATGACCTCCTACCCACCCTTAGACACCAACTACAATCCCATGTCAACAAACTCTCAGAAAGGATTTCTAACAAAAATTACTTCTGAATCCTTTCAAAAAAAGTCCACAGTCTTTGGGGCAAACCTAGACTCCAAAGAGAAACAACCAGGATGGCTGCAAACACTAGGATGGCTGGGAATTCACATAAGATATTTTATTGATTAAACACTTTCCTCTCCTGACCCAGAGACTTTATCAGAATGATAAAATCCAACACAGTCAGATTTAAATAAGGCATGATCAAACACTATTATCATAATTAATTAATCAGTGTAGTTCTCTTAAAGATATATCAAGATTAAATCATGTAAAATGAAATTGTGCACTGAAATAAAATGAATTGCACAGGATAAAAGTTACACAAGATGATAATAGGGTTTGATTCTGCCTTATTTAAATGTGTCGGATTTTATTATTCTGATGAAGTCTCTGGGTCAGGAAATGAAAGCGCTTAATCAATAAAATATTGTATGTGAATTACTGGCTGTACTGGTGTTTGCAGCCAGCCTGGTTGCTCCATTTGTGGTTTAGTACAACTTTCTTCTGGGCTTATCCATTTTTTATTGCTACAAACCTAGACTCACTACACTTTCCTTCTTAGGTTCATAGGTTCATAGGTAGGTACTAGGCTATTGGCCATAGGGCCTATATAAGCCTAGCCAAAGGTACCCTGGCTTTCACCACCCAAGAAAATTATTTTCCTGTGTCACTGTTGAGCAGAGCCACAGAAGTGATCCCCAGGGTGAATTTCCTATCTCCCATCCAATCATCAAGATTTTTCTTGAAGAGCGCTAATGAGGAGCTTTGTTTGATATAGATAGGTAGTTTGTTCCAGAGTATGGGAGGTCTCTGGGACAGGAATCTATCCCTCCAGCATGTTCTGTTTATTGTGATTTCAAGGTTTAGGTCCCTAGACCGTGTAGCTCATAGGGATTGGGATTTCTTTAAGTGGAGCATGTCTAAAAGCTCTGGGTTTGACATAGCTTTGTGTGTTAGGCAGAGATCGCCTCTGAGTAGGCGATATGCAATGGAGTAAAGCTGCAGTTTTTTGAGATGGTCTGCATAGGGCATCTGTTTGAGGCTGGTAATCCTCTTTGTGAGGTATTTCTGTGGCCTTTCCAGTTGTTGTAGATGTCTTGTGAGGTACATACCAAAAGGGGCATTGTACTCTATAATGGGTCTAATGAGTGATGAGTAGAGGGGAACAATGACTTCTTTTTTCCTGGATGAGAAACCTTTTGTGATGAGGTGTGCCAAGTAGAAGGATTTCCTGACTACTGTGGCGATGTGATTATCAAAGAAGAGACTACTGTCCACCTGTGTCCTAAGGTCTCTTATCACACTTTCAGTGTTAAGTAGATTACCACCTATGTTGTAGTTCATGGGTACTGAGTTTTTACCAAGAGGGATGACAATGCACTTTTTGGCATTTGAGCTTGAGGCCATGGCTTTGACACCAGGCATCTGTCTCAGCGAGGCCCTTTTGTAGGATGTCCACATCTTTTGGAGTTTTGATTATGGCTCCTAGTTTGCAGTAATCTGCGAACTTCATTAGCCAAAGACCTTCTGTGGTGGCCTGTACTTCAGAGAATTAGATACTAAACAGGAGAGGACCCAGGACTGAACCCTGTGGTACTCCACTTGTCACTGGTCTGAAGTTGGATTTGGAGTCTGCTACTTTCACAGTGTGGGTTCTGTCAGTGAGCCAGTTGCCAACCCATCTTGTGACATAGGGATTTATACCTAGTTTAGTGAGTTTATCTATAATTCCAGACTGGAGGATGGTGTTGAAAGCCTTGGCGAGATCTAGATAGGCTGTGTGAACCAGTTTACCCTCATCTACGGCTTTGGCGACTGCTTCTGTTTGCATATCAAATCTATAGACAATGCAAACATTGAAAATGTCTTTTCATTTAAATATGTAGAAATTTGGCTAGACTCATTGTTCACCATTCAAATCTGCCTAGGAAAAAACTTCAATGGCAATAAATTACACCTATTTAGACTGAATAACCCAATTTCTGTCCTATGCAATGAGCACGGCTATAGGTAAAGAGATCCTTTTTTCACAACTTGAATATAACCTACCATTTGTTTGCTTTTTTGTATAGATCCGGTTAACACCCATGCCTCCTTATGGTGTCCAGAATTTTTTTGGGTCTGGCTTCTTTAACTAAGTGAGTTGCCAGCCAATAATAGGCAGTATTAGAAAGGGTAAGGAAGTATTAACAAAATGACACTAAGATTGTTAGTCTACGATGTCCTACAGTAGAGAAATGTATCTTTGTTTGCCACTTATTATTCATGTTTACATATTTATATATGTATCTTCATAACTGACAGACCTACATGCTATTAAAGTGTATGGTGTGAAACACCAATGCGGGAGACAGGACAATTCACTAAAAATGCTGATTTATATCATACTATACCAGAAATATTGGTAGATGTTTATTTGTAATTTTGAAAATAAACAATATTTCTGATGTGCTTAATACTTCAAAAACCAAGTGACATACAATCTGTTGCATGACATTAGGTGAAACCGTAGACGTTGCCGAGGAAAGAGGAAAACTCTCTTTGATATTTGCTCTGTAGGTTGCATATCTTGAGAGATAGCCAGTGTTATTTGTATTGTTAGTTATACAATTAAAATATGTTTTCATATTTCTGTAAATATCTCAATCAACATGAAATTATAGGGCCACATTCCAAAAGAAATTTTGCAGACAGGAGGAAGGAAGCCTTCATCACAGAAATGGCGGACTCAGTTCCATAAAGTGCGCTTAAGCAAGCCTTCAGAATTATCATACCTCTCAACTGTACCAAATTCCTTGATATTTCCCATTTTTGGGGGCAAAATAATAGAGTGCCATAAATTCCTGAATGGCCCCTTCAAATCCCGATTTAATTTTTTTTGTTTTATTTGTACATGGTAGCAAATGCTGACTAATCATGCATTGCTGGTGTATCCTACAATGTCTTAAATGTTGATGAGCATGTGTGATGATGCTAACATCATGAGACAGAGCGGCCATGTCTGATTGCAAATACCAAGAGTGTAATTCACTCCAAACACTGTCAGTGCATTACAACAAAAGTTTATGAATACAATCAGTGATGCTCTACTTAATTCACTCCTCACTCATTTGATAAGAAGTAATGCATTTCAAGAAGGAGAGAACAAAATTAGGGGTCAAACAAAATCAGGAATGACTCTGAAAATGAATGACATTTCACAGCTATGGCCATTTCTAACAGCTAGTGTTTGGGTTCTTGTTTTCACTTACTGGTTTATAACCAAAACAGAGGACTAATGGTCTGTGGCGCCTATTTATTTCCCTATTGAAGTCTTTTGTTGTGAGAAATAGTGCTGTGTTTTAAGTTTTGAGTTTTGGAGGATAAAAGAATGGCTTCAGCACTGTATGTGTGTACTAAATGTAATCAACGTTTCCCTTCTGAGGAGCTTTCCCAGGGGCAGCAGGTCGGCAAGTTGCATTGTTTAATATTCTTGATTATTAATACTGGTGATAACATTAGCTGGCAAAATTATGTATGCCTGATCAAATGTCCGATTGCTTGTAGTAACTAAATATATAACATTCTTGTTCTCTTTTCAGAAAAAATGTAGTTGAGTTTATTTTAATACACAGAATGTGCCCTAGCAAGTTGCAATCAAATAGGTAAAGCTATCGTATTTTACATTCTTTTTAGGACGTTGTCCCTTCTATTTTGTTTTTGGGGAAAGTCGTTCAAGTGCATAAATACTTTCTGTATTTTTTAACTTTTTATTTTTAATATTTTATTAATTTCACAGGAATTCTCTGTGTGTAAACTTTGTATGCTGGTTTCTTTAAACTTCCCACCGTCGTATGTGCTTGATGTAATCTGTACACCAGCAATTGCTGCCACCTTTGTGTGCATGAGTTTAAACTGCAGTCATACAGTATTCGTAAAATGATATGTAAACAGCCATTCTGAATCATTTGTCTTATGGGTAGCTGAAGAAGTTTTTACTATTATGAGAATTGTAGTCTTGTTCAAGGTTGGAGTCTCTACATTTACCCTTTCTGTTTTCTGGTCTGCTCGAGTGTCTGTCTTTTTACTTAATTGCATTACCAACTGTCCCATTAGTCAGCAACTCAGCATACGATTTCATGAATGGAAAAACAGCCAGCACTTTGTACGCAGCCTTGCAATTCTTTTCTTTTTTGATGCTTGTTAACTTCAAGTTGCCCAAAGTAGAAAAGGAAGAGTCTGTGAGGGGCATTGCATAGGACAACGTGCAAATGGTTAGTTCAGGTGTGCAAGGCACTTTACAACTTGTTGCCACAATGATGATTTATGTTGTTTTGACTAAGCCTATCTTTGGTTTGGTTTTTATGTTAGGCTTATATTATGGTATTAGTGCCTGTATATGTTAAACACTTGATAAGCTTACACCAGTTATACTAAAGACCAACAGTTTGTCTGTGATTGTGATGTAATATTTAGGATTTACCCTGAATTAGGACTGTTCTTACTTTTGGCATCAGAATTTGACTGTGATACCCTTAACTGTATGATGTAATAAACTGACAAGACCTGTAGTCTTTAATTTATGACAGACCTTTAAAACTGCCTTATTCTTCAGAAAGAAAGCACAAATCACACACACACACACACATATATATATATATATATATATATATATATATATATATATATATATATATATATATACGTTTTGCAATGTTTGAGTAACTGTGAGTACCCGTCAGTCTTGGAATTTAACTTGGAAAACAAGAATAGAGGGGACATATAACATTAGTTGAACGTAGGTTACTGAACAGATGCAGAGAAAAATAAAAGAAATACTGTAGTGTAAACCAAACCATGTTAATAACAAAAGTCATAGCTGAACATCAGCTCTGTATCAGTAGTTATCTTCACATCTGCAGCATGTTTTCACTTAAGATAGGACCATACCTCTCAACTTTTTAGAGCAGGAAATCTGGACAAAAGCTAAAATGACAGACAAAGGACCAAAAATAAGGAAGGAGAGATTTTAAAGACTGCTCTTATAAACTTAAAATGTTGCTAAAATAACAGAATTTGTGATAGTATGCATTTCTTCAGGATATGAAGTCTAAAACTCAAAAGGATGTCATTATTTAATGACTTCAGTCCTCAGTGATTTGACAGAAACCCACACATTTTATGAGGACTAGATCAGCATTATATATTTGGCAAAAATCTGGGCATACTGAGAACATCTGGACAGTTTGGAGGTATGCTGACTGTGAAGTAAATTTTAAATCTATTTTCCTCTTAGTCCCAACTAAAATTGGGGATTTTTGGCGACAATATAGTGAATTACACTTAATATTGACAACAATTATAATTATTGACTTATTTTACTTCAGTTCAGAAAAATGTATGTCAAGTTAATAGTATTACTATTTTGAAACTGCCACTGGTTGTCCGCAATTATTTCTGGATTCATCCCTGATTCCATTGAAATGTGTCCCTGATTGGTTCAGTGCTGTGTGTGGAATACTACCACTCATTATGTTAAACAACATACTAACAGCTTCACTTAGTATCCCACAATTCTAGTGCAGCAGGCGGGGTTGCATAATTATGCATGCAAATTTTATGTTAATCAGCACCCAGATTTTTGCCCTGTTGTAAATACTTTTCATGGGCCTTTGTCCAGATTTTTGATGTTTCCAGGTTGAGATGTATGAGAATTATCTATTTAGTATAGGATAATTATGGAATTCATGTATGTTCTCCAGATTCCACAACACAGTCAGTGTACCCAACACAACTTAAATGCAACAAGGTCCTTCACCAATAACTTTATGAAAGCATTTGGTGGAGGCTACATTTATTAATATGAAAGAAAGCTGTTTGTTAATCCTGTGGAAGTTGCATCATTACCAAAAAAATGCAACTGGTATGTTATGCATTACAGCAGTCTGAGGTACTGATAACCATTAAGAAAAATCAGGCAATGCATCCTAGAAGGCAGTCAGCTAGACATCAAGCTAGGCTACATCTAAGCAGGTCTCTGATCAAGAAATAATTGAAAAGTACTGATTAGTCAGAGAGCAGGTGCAGGCTGTGCGTAACATGTGTACCTTGTGACGTAACCTCATACCTGTCAAAACCAAAGAATACCTGGGGCTAGGTATACTGGCATCAGGGACATTTCAACAGCATATGGGAGATGCAGTAGGAGTGTCACAGTCAGCTGCCAGTCACATCATCCCCACTTCCTGGCAGTAATGTGCATCAACATGGATAAATGCATATACCTTCCTGCCACAGTCATAGAATGCAGGAATACCATGCACCATTTCTACACCATTGTCAAGTTCCTCAATGTACTCAGTGCAATAGACTGCACCCACATTTCTGTCAGGACCCCTGCAGTACCTGAAGCTTAAATTTACATAAAATAGAAATGGCTGACTACCACTTAATTGCCAGGGGATGTGCTGAGCAGATGGCATCATAACAAACATAATGGCGACACACCCTGGGAGTGTACATGATGCTGCTATATGGCAAGAAAGTGGCCTGAGGGCTGCCTTCCAAAATGGTGAAATACCCAAGTGACTGCTAACTGATTAGTAGAGGAACACAACTATGCTGTAAACAGAATTCTAACTTGTCAACAGTATGCATGATGACAGCATATGTGTCAGCTCCTTCCCACAAACAGGTGCATTTATTCACTAGAGCAGTGCCTAATGACACCATATAGAGTTCAATCCAACCCTACAGAGGATGCATATAATACATCACCCATTGCCACATGAAACATCATTGAGAGTGTGTTTTGCATGCTGAAATCCAGATTGAGATGTCTGGGCACATCCGGGGCTCACTGCAGTGCACACCTGGGAAGGCAGCACAGATGATTAGTGTGTATGTGTGTGTCATGCTACACAACATGTTAACATCAAAGCATAGCAGCTTGCCAGGGGCAGTTGTGGGTGATCTACCCCAAGAACCCCAGATGTCTGAAGATGATATTCCACAGCTGTCAAGGGAGGATCAGGAGGACACAAGGGGTTAGAGGAAATTGGCATGGAGATGGAGGATGTTGACACAAGTCCTAGATCAGGCAACACGGCAACATCTGACACACACCTTTGAATCATGACTAGCCACATATACATAGGTACACAGAGTAAGCATTGATGTTCACATGTTGCCCCAAAACAGTAGCACAATTTACATCTAATGGAAATGACCCATCAGTTGTACACACTGAATATCATACATAGCCTAATCATAATGTATAGCAGAAAGAACACAAAATACTGAAAGGAACCAGCAATTCAGGAAGACCATTTGCAAGGTACATCACCAAAGAGGAACACAAAGGAACATGTGTGGGGTGCAGAAGGTGAGCACAACTGATTTGCCCACTGGAGAGTTAGTATATCATCATACAGAGTAATACCACAGGAAATTACCTGTCCAGTAGGCAAAATCACAAGAAAGCAAGTGTCATGATGTGTATGGGAATGCATTGGCTTATACATAGATGAAAACACTGGCTGTACAATAGCAGTGCTACCTCACCTACACATGGTATCACAGCAAGATGGGTCATTTCCCTGTAATATATGTACAGACATGTAGCAAAGCAATAACATTAACCACACAGTATACCTGCAGCATGCAACAATGTTGTTGATACAGCAACATATGTGTTTATATATATATATATATATATATATATATATATATATATATATATATATATATATAAATATATATATATATATATATATATATACATATATATTTATACTGTATTTCTTCATAAATAAGACCTAACCAGAGAATAAGGCCTAGCATGGTTTTCCAGGGTGATCATAATATAAGCCCTACTCCACAAATAAGCCCCAGTTAAGATTATGAACAACGCATGACGGATGTGTTGAATTATAAAATAATATCATTGACACCTGTTGACTGAGGTTATTGTACTCTGCTCACCATTTTCAGACCATTAGGACACCCAACTCTTTCTCTTTGCAGAAAGTCTTAATATTCTTTCCCTGGGAGTCCTCCACGATTCTTACTGTAAACGTAATCATCACTCACACTTGACGCTTGAGATCCTTAGTCCATAAACACTGGCAGTTGTACTTTGATTGGTCAAAGTACAGACAACACATGTAAAGCATGCATACTTGATAATGAATGGCTGTGGTTGTATCTTCTTAACCGTCGCCATTTTGTGTTGCTACTCTGGTCTCGTAAGTCTTCAATTAACCCCTCCCCCAGACAAGATGAGTGCAAAAAGAAAGAGCTATTCTGTCGAGTACAAGAAAGGAATCATGGAGGACTCCCGGGGAAAGAATCTGACAGCTTTCTGCAAAGAGAAAAAGTTAGATCTCCCAATGGTCCGAAAATGGCGTGTAGCATACGATAACCTCAGTCAACAGGCCAATGAGGGAAATGCTAAGAAGTTCAAGTGTGGATCAGGTCGGCAACAATTATTTCCTGAGCTGGAAGGCATCATATGTAAATGGATTGCGAACAGGAGAGCAAAGGCTTTGGTTGTGCGCAGGGCTGATATTCAAGCATTTGCCCTTGCAATGGCACCACAGTTCAAAATATCCCCAGAAGAATTCAAAGCATCACAACATTGGCTGGATGGCTTCCTTCAGTGATATGAACTGTCTCTAAGAAGATCAACAACACTGTTCATGCTGGAAGATACTGAAGTTATTAAACGTGCACTTGCATTCAAGTCCTTTGTTGATGGCATCGACTTTTCTAAATGCCAACTCTCCAACATGATTGCTAAGGATGAAACTGCAGCATTTATGGGCCAAGGATCTCAAACAATAATTGATCAGAGGGTTGGCTCATCAATCTATATTCCCTCCACTGGTTATGAGAGTGCACATGTTACCTGCATTTTTGCAATTTGTCTAGATGGAAAGAAAACCCCACCTCTAATCATTAGTAAGGGCAAGAAAAGTAAGATTGAACGTTTTTCAGGCATTTGCATTCTTGAAACCGAAAAAGCCTGGTGCACACAAGCAGTTATAAGGAAGTGGGTCGATGTAATGCTGCCACTTATTTTGCAAGGTGGAGAAAGCGGTCTGCTAGTCTGGAATTCAGCCAGCACTCACTGCGCTAAAGACATGAAGAAATTCCTTGCACGGAGAAGAATAGATCAAATAATGATTCCCACATGAATGAATGCCTATCTCCAGACTCTTGATATTGGAATAAACAAGCCATTCAAGGACCATTTGCGCATGGAACTCAATGACCACATTGAAAATAGAATGGAGAGAAATCAGCATGGAAACTTTGTGAAGCCTTGCCTGCAGGAGGTCATGACTTGGGTGAAATATTCATGGGATAAAATCACTGACAGCTGTGTTGTCAGTGCACTGTGAGCAGGCTACTTGGACAAGCAGTGCTCATTTAAGGAGAGCTCTATTGCTAGGCATGACAGATTGGGGGCAATGGTTCTACAGGAAATGGAGTTGCAAGAAATTCAGGCCAGAATTCGGGGGTTGGAGACTTGACAATGTTCCAGAAGAAGATGATATGACTGTATTTGAATAACTTTTCTTTTATCGGGGCAACAGAATGGATTACTTCTGCTTTCAGTTTTATTCCCCTCCTCCAATACACATGTATTGAGATTTTTCTGCACTTTCTGTTAAGCTTGAAATATTGCACTGTGAAAGCCAAGGTGTAGATAGTCTGTAGTTGAAATGTTTGTGTACTGTTTATGTAGAATTCTCATGTAACTGTTAATGCGTTACTTAGAACTGTTGCCCAATAACAGAAAAGTACCAAATAAATGTCAATTTGTGTACATGAATAAATGTCGATTTGTGTACATGAATAAATGTCGATTTTTGTACATGAATAAATGTAGATTGTTGTAGGGGGGGGGTAAATAAGGCATCCCCTGATAATAAGCCCTAATGCGTATTTCGGCAGGGGGAAAGAGTATAAGACCCGGTCTTATATATATATATATATATATATATATATATATATATATATATATATATATATGCAGATTCAGTCAGATATGAGAAGGTACAAATGAGGAACATAAGTAATGGAAACAGGTGCACAGAAAGGCAATTAGTTTTGTTGTTAGGCATGTACAGAACCATATTAAAATGTCATACATGGCACAGGTATGTATAAAGAGGTATAACTGTGCCTGTGTAAATGGCAGACAGCAAGGCAAACTGTGAGGAAAACATCAATCATCTGTTCACTAACAAAGATACAAACATTTAAGCATGACATCACATATTGCATTATTGTTGTCAGTATCATCACAAACATATGTGAATGTCAATCAGGTGATATATATCCACTAATGAATCTATTCACATATTGCATAAAAAACAATAAGAAAATCCTGTGACATCAGACAAGTCAACCATCAGGGGTCAGCACAGTGTTCATCATTGCTACAGGAACAGAATAACACAAGAGGATATATATTGGATCAGAGTTACATTAATGTAGCATAGGCACCCATGAGGATGGCTCATACCGTGTTCATAGCTGCCCCTGCCACATCCAGAAATATTTAGCCCATGTTGCTCGACAGATGAGCTTGATTTGGTGACACATGCAATTATAGTGTGGGAAGTAACATGACTGAGATGTGACCATCCGGATGTGCCTGCTGGGCTCACAGTGGAGTGGATATCAGCAGGCATGTGTGGATGCCGCAGTAGAGACATTGCTGTCTGATGGCCAAGTGTGGTCTAATGAGAGGAGGTCAGCTTCTGCCCGCTGGAGGTACTCTGTTAGCACAGAGTGGTACTACGGCACTAACTGAGTAGTACTGTGGCACTAACTGGGTAGTACTGTGGCATTAACTGGGTAGTACTGTGGCACTTCTCCAACACTGCCATAAAAAGACTTTCAATCGAGCAAATAACAGACAACACACTGTCATGCTGTGCAGCCAGTGCAACTATGATCGCACCATGTCTATACCTCATGTAACACATGCAGCTGGTATGTTACACAGTTGGTTGCATTGGCAAGTGCATGAAGGTCATTTCCATGATGTCACTGGGAATGTTCATTCACCTGCAATAGTAGGTGGATATCCCCTGACACACATCCATACACAGCAGCAGTAACACTCCCATGTGTCCTGCAATGGGCAATACCTCTCAGTCGTGGGGAAGAGTCACCCTCTTCACATGACTCTGCATGGGATAATGGCTCATGGACACCATTTTGTCTGGCCTCTGCATTCACCATGTCATCAGAATGTCCAGCCATATCATCCTAAATATCTGAGACCACAGCATGATCCACATGGCTGTTTCCTTCTGGACCAAACAATAAACCCAAATCCGTGATCTGTGTGCCATGGGCTGTACTATCACAGTGAGTCACATCCCATTCCATCTGGTGATCAGTGGATGGGCTACTGGAGAAGGCAGGCAATGAATGGGCTACAAGAAAAGACAGATGACACTGGTTAATTTTATGAGCAAACAATATATGATACAGATTAGTATTACTATATGGGTCAATTATATGACTACAATGTTAATAGGTATGTACACTTACCAGGATATCATGCCTGGGTGAGGTTCATGGACCCTATATAGCAGAAACAGTTCATGTATGCTACTGTGATGCCCTGGAACTGGCCCAATAAACAAGGAGCCTCAATCCTCACCACTAACGCCAGTGAGAGACGTTGGGAGGATGACAAGAACACACACAGTAAAATACAATTTCCCTTAAGAGCACAGAGAGATCAAAGTCAGTCTGGGGCTGGTTTCTCCCTCTCTCTCCAGATCCCCAATAAGACTCCCCACTGGCACAGCTATAGGGTTAAGATCTCAGCCGAGTGGTCAAGCCAAAACCTCCAGCACCCTCTCTGTCCAACCAGTGCTTTATGTCCCTGCCTAAGTAGCTCACACACACACACACACACACACACACACGCACACACACGCACACACGCACACACACACACACACACACACACACACACACACACACACACACACACACGCGCACACTTTGAGATTTGATTTATATACAAACACACAGATACTCCTGGGGAGGTCTGGCACAGGTTCACTAGCTATGCCCCCTTCTGCCTAGACTGAAAGGTAGTTAGCACTGCCACCAACCAGCTCTTACTTATCAGCTACCATAAAGCCCTTACAAAAGGTGACCTATTCTACTCTGTAATGTTACTATTATCCGAATGGTAAGTGTGTCCAAGACTAAGGCTATTTAAGAGTGGCCTGTACAGTGTTACAAAATACATGCAAGTACTCTAAGAGCTTAAATATCTCTAAACAAAGCCATCCACAATTAAAAGTTTTAAATATATTTAATAATAAATAATAACAGAACAAGACAATACTCAATAACCCAATACAGTGACAACAGAGTTCAGAATCGCAGGAAATATTTTAGAACAACATTGCAGGACAGTCTCACATAAATACAGAAAAGATCTAAACTAATCTATCTCTAAGAGAAATCACTGTAATCTGCCTTACTTACAGAGCAACACACATGCAGAAGTGCTAGGTGAATGCTTCTAGGTCCAGAGACAAATACAAAATGCACAGGTGTATAGTCCATATACATTTCTGCTCTTTTCCAGCAGGGTGCACTGTGGTTACATTTGTAGACAAGCCTATGGATCATATTAATATTTACAATAACACAGAATTATTTACAAAATTCTAGCTAGCTGGGCTGGCAGCCTTCACAGCTACATATTACACACAGCTAACAATTGGGAATAAATAAATTAGTAAAACATACCTGACATGTCTTGGGGACTCCACCACTGAAGGTGATGTTTGAAATGAAACTGTCAACAGTAATCAAATACACCAAAACATCAACAGTAAGCACATAACAGCCACCAGGCCACTTCATGCCACATTCCACCAGTACTATAATGCACACACAATGCCATTTGGTGAGGCTAATGTGAAGGTTGCTTTTGTCCTAAACAGGTGATGAAGAACACAGCAGTCATGAAGTGCACAGATGTAATCACCAATACTGACATGTATTAAACATATGGAATGTCTCACTCTTTATGTCATTGCTGTTTGGGGAGTGTATCATTAGGTGTAATGTGGATCCTGTAGGATAATAAAAGCACACTAGCATCAATATGTTTATGCTCTATAGTCATGTCTGCAGGCAAAGGCGTATGACAACTACAGTACAAACTAACAGGACATGGAGGCACTTACATGAC